>NC_090445.1:1400773375-1400960875 GCF_031143425.1 Pleurodeles waltl
AGGGCCCCAGTGCTCATAAGTGTGCCTGAATGTGTTACCTGTGTAGTGACTAACTGTCTCACTGAGGCTCTGCTAATCAGAACCTCAGTGGTTATGCTCTCTCATTTCTTTCTAAATTGTCACTAACAGGCTAGTGACCAATTTTACCAATTTACATTGGCTTACTGGAACACCCTTATAATTCCCTAGTATATGGTACTGAGGTACCCAGGGTATTGGGGTTCCAGGAGATCCCTATGGGCTGCAGCATTTCTTTTGCCACCCATAGGGAGCTCTGACAATTCTTACACAGGCCTGCCACTGCAGCCTGAGTGAAATAACGTCCACGTTATTTCACAGCCATTTTACACTGCACTTAAGTAACTTATAAGTCACCTATATGTCTAACCTTTACCTGGTAAAGGTTAGGTGCAAAGTTACTTAGTGTGAGGGCACCCTGGCACTAGCCAAGGTGCCCCCACATTGTTCAGGGCCAATTTCCCTGACTTTGTGAGTGCGGGGACACCATTACACGCGTGCACTACATATAGGTCACTACCTATATGTAGCTTCACAATGGTAACTCCGAATATGGCCATGTAACATGTCTATGATCATGGAATTGCCCCCTCTATGCCATCCTGGCATAGTTGGCACAATCCCATGATCCCAGTGGTCTGTAGCACAGACCCTGGTACTGCCAAACTGCCCTTCCTGGGGTTTCACTGCAGCTGCTGCTGCTACCAACCCCTCAGACAGGCATCTGCCCTCCTGGGGTCCAGCCAGGCCTGGCCCAGGATGGCAGAACAAAGAACTTCCTCTGAGAGAGGGTGTGACACTTTGGAAAATGGTGTGAAGGCAGGGGAGGAGTAGCCTCCCCCAGCCTCTGGAAATGCTTTCTTGGGCACAGATGTGCCCAATTCTGCATAAGCCAGTCTACACCGGTTCAGGGGACCCCTTAGCCCTGCTCTGGCGCGAAACTGGACAAAGGAAAGGGGAGTGACCACTCCCCTGACCTGCACCTCCCCTGGGAGGTGTCCAGAGCTCCTCCAGTGTGCTCCAGACCTCTGCCATCTTGGAAACAGAGGTGCTGCTGGCACACTGGACTGCTCATCCGAGTTCCTCTGCATCTCTCTCTTCACCTTCTGCCAAGGAATCGACTGCTGACCGTGCTGGAAGCCTGCAACACTGCAACAAAGTAGCAAAGACGACTACTGCAACTCTGTAACGCTGATCCTGCCGCCTTCTCGACTGTTTTCCTGGTGGTGCATGCTGTGGGGGTAGTCTGCCTCCTCTCTGCACTAGAAGCTCCGAAGAAATCTCCTGTGGGTCGACGGAATCTTCCCCCTGCAACCGCAGGCACCAAAAAGCTGCATTACCGGTCCCTTGGGTCTCCTCTCAGCACGACGAGCGAGGTCCCTTGAATCCAGCAACTCTGTCCAAGTGACTCCCACAGTCCAGTGACTCTTCAGTCCAAGTTTGGTGGAGGTAAGTCCTTGCCTCACCTCGCTAGACTGCATTGCTGGGAACCGCGACTTTTGCAGCTACTCCGGCCTCCGTGCACTTCCGGCGGAAATCCTTTGTGCACAGTCCAGCCTGGGTCCACGGCACTCTAACCTGCATTGCACGACCTCCTAAGTTGTTCTCCGGCGACGTGGGACTTCTTTGTGCGACTTCGGGTGAGCACTGTTTCACGCATCCTTGTAGTGCCTGTTTCTGGCACTTCTCCGGGTGCTACCTGCCGCTAAGAGGGCTCCTTGTCTTGCTCGATGTCCCCTCTACCTCCTGGTCCAATTTGCGACCTCCTGGTCCCTCCTGGGCCACAGCAGCATCCAAAAACGCTAACCGCACGATTTGCAGCTAGCAAGGCTTGTTGGCGTTCTTTCGGCGGGAAAACACTTCTGCACGACTTTGCAAGGCGAGAGGGATCCGTCCTCCAAAGGGGAAGTCTCTAGCCCTTTGCGTTCCTGCAGAAACCGCAGCTTCTTCTGTCCAGTGGAAGCTTCTTTGCACCCGCAGCTGGCATTTCCTGGGCATCTGCCCATCTCCGACTTGCTTGTGACTTTTGGACTTGGTCCCCTTGTTCCACAGGTACCCCAGATTGGAAATCCAGCGTTGTTGCATTGTTGGTTTGTGTCTTTCCTGCATTATTCCTCTAACACGACTTCTTTATCCTTAGGGGAACTTTAGTGCACTTTGCACTCACTTTTCAGGGTCTTGGGGAGGGTTATTTTTCTAACTCTCACTATTTTCTAATAGTCCCAGCGACCCTCTACAAGGTCACATAGGTTTGGGGTCCATTCGTGGTTCGCATTCCACTTTTGGAGTATATGGTTTGTGTTGCCCCTATCCCTATGTTTCCCCATTGCATCCTATTGTAACTATACATTGTTTGCACTGTTTTCTAAGACTATACTGCATATTTTTGCTATTGTGTATATATATCTTGTGTATATTTCCTATCCTCTCACTGAGGGTACACTCTAAGATACTTTGGCATATTGTCATAAAAATAAAGTACCTTTATTTTTAGTATAACTGTGTATTGTGTTTTCTTATGATATTGTGCATATGACACTAAGTGGTACTGTAGTAGCTTCACCCGTCTCCTAGTTCAGCCTAAGCTGCTCTGCTAAGCTACCATTATCTATCAGCCTAAGCTGCTAGACACCCTATACACTAATAAGGGATAACTGGGCCTGGTGCAAGGTGCAAGTACCCCTTGGTACTCACTACAAGCCAGTCCAGCCTCCTACATTGGTTGTGCAGTGGTGGGATAAGTGCTTTGAGACTACTTACCACTCTTGTCATTGTACTTTTCATAAGAGAAAAATATACAAAACAAGGTCAGTGTATATACACATAGCCAAAAAGTTTTGCATTTCCTCTTTTCACTCTTTTCTAAGTGCTGAAAAGTACTTCTAAACTTTCTAAAAAGTTCTAAAAAGTTTTAAAAGTTTTTTTTCTCTGTCTTTCTAAAAGCTCTGACAAACTTTTTCTCTTTTTCTATCACTTTAACTCTCTCTAAAAATGTCTGGCACAGGCCAAAATGTTGATCTGTCCAAACTTGCATATGATCACCTTAGCTGGAAAGGAGCAAGGAGTCTCTGCATAGAGAGAGGTTTGAGTGTAGGGAAGAATCCTTCCTTGGAACTGTTACTTAATATGCTTAGAGAACAGGATAAGGCTAAAAGTGCCCCATCTGTTGAAAAAGTAGCTAATGGTTCTCAATCTGATCCAGGGACTCCCCCAGGTAAAGGTTCAGGAAAGAAACTTCTTAGCCTTCCCATTACAAGACAGTCTAGCATAGTTGGTAATGATGAAGAGCCACACCATACAAATAGTGTTGTCTCACATCATAGCAAAAGCATTTATTCACACCACAGTGGTACTGATGTTTCTGTTAGCCAAGCTGTTAGGGTGCCCTCTGTAAGGGACAGGTCTCCTTCTGTTCATTCCCATCATACCTCTGTATCTAGAAATGTCCCTCCCACCAACCCTGATGACAGATTGTTAGAAGGGGAACTCAATAAGTTGAGGGTGGAACAAACCAGACTGAAGCTTAAAAAGCAACAGCTGGATTTGGATAGACAGTCTTTAGAATTAGAGAAGGAAAGACAGAAGTTGGGTTTAGAAACCCATGGTGGCAGCAGCAGTATTCCCCATAGTCATCCTGCAAAAGAGCATGATTCCAGGAATCTGCACAAGATAGTTCCCCCTTATAAGGAGGGGGATGACATTAACAAGTGGTTTGCTGCACTTGAGAGGGCCTGTGTTGTACAGGATGTCCCTCAAAGGCAGCGGGCTGCTATCCTATGGCTATCATTTAGTGGAAAAGGTAGGGATAGGCTCCTTACTGTGAAAGAAAGTGATGCCAATAATTTTACAGTACTTAAGAATGCACTCCTGGATGGTTATGGCTTAACCACTGAACAGTACAGGATAAAGTTCAGAGAGACCAAAAAGGAGTCTTCACAAGACCGGGTTGATTTCATTGACCATTCAGTGAAGGCCTTGGAGGGGTGGTTACATGGCAGTAAAGTTACTGATTATGACAGCCTGTATAACTTGATCCTGAGAGAGCATATTCTTAATAATTGTGTGTCTGATGTGTTGCACCAGTACTTGGTGGACTCTGATCTGACCTCTCCCCAAGAATTGGGAAAGAAGGCAGACAAATGGGTCAGAACAAGGGTGAACAGAAAAGTTCATACAGGGGGTAACAAAGATGGCAACAAAAAGAAGGATGGTAAGTCTTCTGACAAGGGTGGGGACAAATCTAAAAATGAGTCTTCATCAGGCCCACAAAAACACTCTGGTGGGGGTGGTGGGTCCAAATCCTCCTTTAATCAAAACAAAGAAAAGAAACCATGGTGCTATTTATGTAAAGTAAAAGGCCATTGGACAACAGATCCCAGTTGTCCAAAGAAAAGCACCAAGCCTCCTACCACTACAACCCCTACTGCTACCCCTAGTGTCCCTACTAATAGCAGTGGTGGTGGGAGCAAACCTACTAATAGCCAATCCAAGGGAGTAGCTGGGCTCACTATTGGCAACTTAGTTGGGGTTGGCCTTGTTAGGGAGGCCACAGAGGCTGTGTTAGTCTCTGAGGGGGCTATTGATTTAGCCACCTTAGTTGCTTGTCCCCTTAATATGGATAAGTACAAGCAGCTACCCCTAATAAATGGTGTTGAGGTTCAGGCCTACAGGGACACTGGAGCCAGTGTGACTATGGTCATAGAGAAACTGGTCCACCCTGAACAACACCTACTTGGTCACCAGTACCAAGTAACCAATGCTCACAACAACACACTTAGCCACCCCATGGCTGTTGTTAATCTCAACTGGGGGGGGTTTACTGGTCCAAAGAAAGTTGTGGTAGCCACAGATTTACCTGTAGACTGTCTACTAGGAAATGATTTGGAGACATCAGCTTGGTCAGATGTGGAGTTGGAGGCCCATGCACCAATGCTGGGCATCCCAGGGCATATTTTTGCTTTGACAAGGGTTCAGGCCAAAAAGCAAAAAGGACAGGGAAGCTTGGATCCTGGAACAATGGACCAAGTGCTCCCTAAAGCTAGGGCTAGTAGAAGCAAACCACTTCCTACTATCCCTCCCTCTACAGTGGATTCAACTTCTGAGGAAGAAGAATTCCCTCCCTGTGCAGAACCTACACCAGAGGAGCTGGAAGCAGACACTGCTGAGCTTTTGGGTGAAGGGGGGCCTGCCAGGGAGGAGCTGAGTGTGGCACAGCAAACCTGTCCCACATTAGAGGGTCTAAGACAGCAAGCTGTCAAACAGGCTAATGGGGATGTCAGTGACTCTCACAGAGTTTACTGGGAGGACAACCTCTTGTACACTGAGCATAGGGATCCTAAACCTGGAGCTGCCAGGAGATTAGTGATTCCTCAGGAGTACAGAAAGTTCCTCCTAACTCTTGCCCACGACATTCCCCTAGCTGGGCACCTGGGACAAATGAAAACTTGGGACAGACTGGTTCCCTTGTTTCATTGGCCTAGGATGTCTGAGGACGCAAAAGATTTTTGTAAGTCCTGTGAAACCTGTCAAGCCAGTGGCAAGACAGGTGGCACTCCAAAGGCACCCCTTATTCCACTGCCTGTGGTTGGGGTACCCTTTGAAAGGGTAGGGGTTGACATAGTTGGCCCCCTTGACCCTCCTACTGCTTCAGGCAATAGGATTATCTTGGTGGTAGTGCACCATGCCACAAGATACCCTGAAGCAATTCCTTTAAGGACCACTACAGCTCCTGCAGTGGCAAAGGCCCTCCTGGGAATATTTTCTAGGGTGGGCTTCCCAAAGGAAGTAGTATCAGACAGGGGAAGCAATTTCATGTCTGCATACTTAAAGGCCATGTGGAAGGAGTGTGGTGTAACTTACAAGTTCACAACACCCTATCATCCACAAACAAATGGACTGGTGGAGAGATTTAATAAAACTCTCAAAGGCATGATTATGGGTCTCCCTGAAAAACTCCGCAGGAGATGGGATATCCTTCTACCATGCCTCCTTTTTGCCTACAGGGAGGTACCCCAGAAAGGAGTGGGCTTCAGCCCCTTTGAACTTCTTTTTGGACACCCTGTTAGGGGTCTACTCACACTTGTAAAGGAGGGTTGGGAACAACCTTTAAAAGCTCCTAAGCAGGATATTGTGGATTATGTACTTGGCCTCAGATCAAGGATGGCTGAGTACATGAAAAAGGCCAGCAAAAACCTTCAGGCCAGCCAAGAGCTCCAGAAGCAATGGCATGATCAGAAGGCTGTTTTGGTTCAGTACCAACCAGGGCAGAAAGTGTGGGTCTTGGAGCCTGTGGCCCCAAGAGCACTCCAAGATAAATGGAGTGGACCCCACACAATTGTTGAAAAGAAGGGAGAAGTCACCTATTTAGTTGACTTAGGCACTGCCAGGAGTCCCCTTAGGGTGCTCCATGTCAACCGCCTGAAACCCTACTATGACAGGGCTGATCTCACCCTGCTCATGGCAACTGATGAGGGACAGGAAGAAGACAGTGATCCTCTACCTGATCTCTTCTCTTCCACAGAACAAGATGCTCTTGTGGATGGTGTAGTTTTGGCTGATTGTCTTACTGCTGAGCAGAAAGACCATTGCATAAATCTCCTAGATCAATTCTCTGAACTCTTCTCTACTGTGCCAGGTACCACTTCTTGGTGTGAGCACACTATAGATACTGGAGACAGTTTACCTGTCAAAAGTAAGATCTATAGGCAGCCTGACCATGTCAGGGACTGCATAAAGCAAGAGGTGCAGAAAATGTTAGAACTAGGAGTGGTTGAGCACTCTGAAAGTCCATGGGCTTCTCCTGTGGTACTTGTACCAAAACCCCATTCCAAAGATGGAAAGAAGGAAATGCGGTTTTGTGTAGACTATAGAGGTCTCAACTTGGTAACCAAAACTGATGCTCACCCTATACCCAGGGCAGATGAGCTCATAGATACACTGGCATCTGCCAAGTATCTAAGCACTTTTGATTTGACTGCAGGGTATTGGCAGATCAAATTGTCAGAAGATGCTAAACCTAAAACTGCATTTTCAACCATTGGAGGACATTACCAGTTTACTGTAATGCCTTTTGGTTTGAAAAATGCACCTGCCACTTTTCAAAGGTTGGTGAACACAGTCCTGCAAGGGCTGGAAGCTTTCAGTGCAGCATATTTGGACGATATCATCCAGCTGGGATGATCACCTGGTCCACCTATGGAAAGTTTTGGAGGCCCTGCAGAAGGCAGGCCTCACTATCAAGGCTTCAAAGTGCCAGATAGGGCAGGGGAAGGTGGTTTATCTGGGAAAACCTTGTTGGTGGGGAACAGATTGCACCACTTCAGGGGAAAATCCAAACAATTATTGATTGGGTTCCCCCTACCACTCAGACTCAGGTGAGAGCCTTCCTAGGCCTCACTGGGTATTACAGGAGGTTCATTAAGAACTATGGCTCCATTGCAGCCCCTCTTAATGACCTCACATCCAAGAAAATGCCTAAAAAGGTATTATGGACAGCAAACTGTCAGAAAGCTTTTGAGGAGCTGAAGCAGGCCATGTGCTCTGCACCTGTCCTGAAAAGCCCTTGTTACTCTAAAAAATTCTATGTCCAAACTGATGCATCTGAATTAGGAGTAGGGGCAGTCCTATCACAACTTAATTCTGAGGGCCAGGATCAACCTCTTGCTTTTATTAGTAGGAGGTTGACCCCTAGAGAAAAGCGTTGGTCTGCCATAGAGAGGGAGGCCTTTGCTGTGGTCTGGGCTCTGAAGAAGTTGAGGCCATACCTGTTTGGCACTCACTTCATTGTTCAGACAGACCACAAACCTCTACTTTGGCTAAAACAAATGAAAGGTGAAAATCCTAAATTGTTGAGGTGGTCCATAGCCCTACAGGGAATGGACTATACAGTGGAACATAGACCTGGGAGTAGCCACTCCAATGCAGATGGACTCTCCAGATATTTCCACTTAGACAATGAAGACTCATCAGGTCATGGCTAGTCTTATTGTCCTTCGTTTGGGGGGGGGTTGTGTAGGAAAGTACCATCTTGCCTGGCATGTTACCCCCATTTTTCACTGTATATATGTTGTTTTAGTTGTATGTGTCACTGGGACCCTGGTAACCCAGGGCCCCAGTGCTCATAAGTGTGCCTGAATGTGTTACCTGTGTAGTGACTAACTGTCTCACTGAGGCTCTGCTAATCAGAACCTCAGTGGTTATGCTCTCTCATTTCTTTCTAAATTGTCACTAACAGGCTAGTGACCAATTTTACCAATTTACATTGGCTTACTGGAACACCCTTATAATTCCCTAGTATATGGTACTGAGGTACCCAGGGTATTGGGGTTCCAGGAGATCCCTATGGGCTGCAGCATTTCTTTTGCCACCCATAGGGAGCTCTGACAATTCTTACACAGGCCTGCCACTGCAGCCTGAGTGAAATAACGTCCACGTTATTTCACAGCCATTTTACACTGCACTTAAGTAACTTATAAGTCACCTATATGTCTAACCTTTACCTGGTAAAGGTTAGGTGCAAAGTTACTTAGTGTGAGGGCACCCTGGCACTAGCCAAGGTGCCCCCACATTGTTCAGGGCCAATTTCCCTGACTTTGTGAGTGCGGGGACACCATTACACGCGTGCACTACATATAGGTCACTACCTATATGTAGCTTCACAATGGTAACTCCGAATATGGCCATGTAACATGTCTATGATCATGGAATTGCCCCCTCTATGCCATCCTGGCATAGTTGGCACAATCCCATGATCCCAGTGGTCTGTAGCACAGACCCTGGTACTGCCAAACTGCCCTTCCTGGGGTTTCACTGCAGCTGCTGCTGCTGCCAACCCCTCAGACAGGCATCTGCCCTCCTGGGGTCCAGCCAGGCCTGGCCCAGGATGGCAGAACAAAGAACTTCCTCTGAGAGAGGGTGTGACACCCTCTCCCTTTGGAAAATGGTGTGAAGGCAGGGGAGGAGTAGCCTCCCCCAGCCTCTGGAAATGCTTTCTTGGGCACAGATGTGCCCAATTCTGCATAAGCCAGTCTACACCGGTTCAGGGGACCCCTTAGCCCTGCTCTGGCGCGAAACTAGACAAAGGAAAGGGGAGGGACCACTCCCCTGACCTGCACCTCCCCTGGGAGGTGTCCAGAGCTCCTCCAGTGTGCTCCAGACCTCTGCCATCTTGGAAACAGAGGTGCTGCTGGCACACTGGACTGCTCTGAGTGGCCAGTGCCACCAGGTGACGTCAGAGACTCCTTCTGATAGGCTCCTTCAGGTGTTGCTAGCCTATCCTCTCTCCTAGGTAGCCAAACCCTCTTTTCTGGCTATTTAGGGTCTCTGTCTCTGGGGAAACTTTAGATAACGAATGCAAGAGCTCATCCGAGTTCCTCTGCATCTCTCTATTCACCTTCTGCCAAGGAATCGACTGCTGACCGCGCTGGAAGCCTGCAACACTGCAACAAAGTAGCAAAGACGACTACTGCAACTCTGTAACGCTGATCCTGCCGCCTTCTCAACTGTTTTCCTGGTGGTGCATGCTGTGGGGGTAGTCTGCCTCCTCTCTGCACTAGAAGCTCCGAAGAAATCTCCCGTGGGTCGACGGAATCTTCCCTCTGCAACCGCAGGCACCAAAAAGCTGCATTACCGGTCCCTTGGGTCTCCTCTCAGCACGACGAGCGAGGTCCCTCGAATCCAGCAACTCTGTCCAAGTGACTCCCACAGTCCAGTGACTCTTCAGTCCAAGTTTGGTGGAGGTAAGTCCTTGCCTCACCTCGCTAGACTGCATTGCTGGGAACCGCGACTTTTGCAGCTACTCCGGCCTCCGTGCACTTCTGGCGGAAATCCTTTGTGCACAGTCCAGCCTGGGTCCACGGCACTCTAACCTGCATTGCACGACCTCCTAAGTTGTTCTCCGGCGACGTGGGACTTCTTTGTGCGACTTCGGGTGAGCACCGTTTCACGCATCCTCGTAGTGCCTGTTTCTGGCACTTCTCCGGGTGCTACCTGCTGCTAAGAGGGCTCCATGTCTTGCTCGACGTCCCCTCTACCTCCTGCTCCAATTTGCAACCTCCTGGTCTCTCCTGGACCACAGCAGCATCCAAAAACGCTAACTGCACGATTTGCAGCTAGCAAGGCTTGTTGGCGTTCTTTCGGCGGGAAAACACTTCTGCACGACTCTACAAGGCGAGAGGGATCCGTTCTCCAAAGGGGAAGTCTCTAGCCCTTTGCGTTCCTGCAGACCCGCAGCTTCTTCTGTCCAGTGGAAGCTTCTTTGCACCCGCAGCTGGCATTTCCTGGGCATCTGCCCATCTCCGACTTGCTTGTGACTTTTGGACTTGGTCCCCTTGTTCCACAGGTACCCCAGATTGGAAATCCAGCGTTGTTGCATTGTTGGTTTGTGTCTTTCCTGCATTATTCCTCTAACACGACTTCTTTATCCTTAGGGGAACTTTAGTGCACTTTGCACTCACTTTTCAGGGTCTTGGGGAGGGTTATTTTTCTAACTCTCACTATTTTCTAATAGTCCCACCGACCCTCTACAAGGTCACATAGGTTTGGGGTCCATTCGTGGTTCGCATTCCACTTTTGGAGTATATGGTTTGTGTTGACCCTATCCCTATGTTTCCCCATTGCATCCTATTGTAACTATACATTGTTTGCACTGTTTTCTAAGACTATACTGCATATTTTTGCTATTGTGTATATATATCTTGTGTATATTTCCTATCCTCTCACTGAGGGTACACTCTAAGATACTTTGGCATATTGTCATTAAAATAAAGTACCTTTATTTTTAGTATAACTGTGTATTGTGTTTTCTTATGATATTGTGCATATGACACTAAGTGGTACTGTAGTAGCTTCACCCGTCTCCTAGTTCAGCCTAAGCTGCTCTGCTAAGCTACCATTATCTATCAGCCTAAGCTGCTAGACACCCTATACACTAATAAGGGATAACTGGGCCTGGTGCAAGGTGCAAGTACCCCTTGGTACTCACTACAAGCCAGTCCAGCCTCCTACATTGGTTGTGCAGTGGTGGGATAAGTGCTTTGAGACTACTTACCACTCTTGTCATTGTACTTTTCATAAGAGAAAAATATACAAAACAAGATCAGTGTATATACACATAGCCAAAAGGTTTGGCATTTCCTCTTTTCACTCTTTTCTAAGTGCTGAAAAGTACTTCTAAACTTTCTAAAAAGTTCTAAAAAGTTGTAAAAGTTTTTTTTCTCTGTCTTTCTAAAAGCTCTGACAAACTTTTTCTCTTTTTCTATCACTTTAACTCTCTCTAAAAATGTCTGGCACAGGCCAAAATGTTGATCTGTCCAAACTTGCATATGATCACCTTAGCTGGAAAGGAGCAAGGAGTCTCTGCATAGAGAGAGGTTTGAGTGTAGGGAAGAATCCTTCCTTGGAACTGTTACTTAATATGCTTAGAGAACAGGATAAGGCTAAAAGTGCCCCATCTGTTGAAAAAGTAGCTAATGGTTCTCAATCTGATCCAGGGACTCCCCCAGGTAAAGGTTCAGGAAAGAAACTTCTTAGCCTTCCCATTACAAGACAGTCTAGCATAGTTGGTAATGATGAAGAGCCACACCATACAAATAGTGTTGTCTCACATCATAGCAAAAGCATTTATTCACACCACAGTGGTACTGATGTTTCTGTTAGCCAAGCTGTTAGGGTGCCTTCTGTAAGGGACAGGTCTCCTTCTGTTCATTCCCATGATACCTCTGTATCTAGAAATGTCCCTCCCACCAACCCTGATGACAGATTGTTAGAAAGGGAACTCAATAAGTTGAGGGTGGAACAAACCAGACTGAAGCTTAAAAAGCAACAGCTGGATTTGGATAGACAGTCTTTAGAATTAGAGAAGGAAAGACAGAAGTTGGGTTTAGAAACCCATGGTGGCAGCAGCAGTATTCCCCATAGTCATCCTGCAAAAGAGCATGATTCCAGGAATCTGCACAAGATAGTTCCCCTTATAAGGAGGGGGATGACATTAACAAGTGGTTTGCTGCACTTGAGAGGGCCTGTGTTGTACAGGATGTCCCTCAAAGGCAGTGGGCTGCTATCCTATGGCTATCATTTAGTGGAAAAGGTAGGGATAGGCTCCTTACTGTGAAAGAAAGTGATGCCAATAATTTTACAGTACTTAAGAATGCACTCCTGGATGGTTATGGCTTAACCACTGAACAGTACAGGATAAAGTTCAGAGAGACCAAAAAGGAGTCTTCACAAGACTGGGTTGATTTCATTGACCATTCAGTGAAGGCCTTGGAGGGGTGGTTACATGGCAGTAAAGTTACTGATTATGACAGCCTGTATAACTTGATCCTGAGAGAGCATATTCTTAATAATTGTGTGTCTGATTTGTTGCACCAGTACTTGGTGGACTCTGATCTGACCTCTCCCCAAGAATTGGGAAAGAAGGCAGACAAATGGGTCAGAACAAGGGTGAACAGAAAAGTTCATACAGGGGGTAACAAAGATGGCAACAAAAAGAAGGATGGTAAGTCTTCTGACAAGGGTCGGGACAAATCTAAAAATGAGTCTTCATCAGGCCCACAAAAACACTCTGGTGGGGGTGGTGGGTCCAAATCCTCCTTTAATCAAAAAAAAGAAAAGAAACCATGGTGAAATTTATGTAAAGTAAAAGGCCATTGGACAACAGATCCCAGTTGTCCAAAGAAAAGCACCAAGCCTCCTACCACTACAACCCCTACTGCTACCCCTAGTGTCCCTACTAATAGCAGTGGTGGTGGGAGCAAACCTACTAATAGCCAATCCAAGGGAGTAGCTGGGCTCACTATTGGTAACTTAGTTGGGGTTGGCCTTGCTAGGAGGCCACAGAGGCTGTGTTAGTCTCTGAGGGGGCTATTGATTTAGCCACCTTAGTTGCTTGTCCCCTTAATATGGATAAGTACAAGCAGCTACCCCTAATAAATGGTGTTGAGGTTCAGGCCTACAGGGACACTGGAGCCAGTGTGACTATGGTCATAGAGAAACTGGTCCACCCTGAACAACACCTACTTGGTCACCAGTACCAAGTAACCGATGCTCACAACAACACACTTAGCCACCCCATGGCTGTTGTTAATCTCAACTGGGGGGGGGGTTACTGGTCCAAAGAAAGTTGTGGTAGCCACAGATTTACCTGTAGACTGTCTACTAGGAAATGATTTGGAGACATCAGCTTGGTCAGATGTGGAGTTGGAGGCCCATGCAGCAATGCTGGGCATCCCAGGGCATATTTTTGCTTTGACAAGGGCTAAGGCCAAAAAGCAAAAAGGACAGGGAAGCTTGGATCCTGGAACAATGGACCAAGTGCTCCCTAAAGCTAGGGCTAGTAGAAGCAAACCACTTCCTACTATCCCTCCCTCTACAGTGGATTCAACTTCTGAGGAAGAAGAATTCCCTCCCTGTGCAGAACCTACACCAGAGGAGCTGGAAGCAGACACTGCTGAGCTTTTGGGTGAAGGGGGGCCTGCCAGGAAGGAGCTGAGTGTGGCACAGCAAACCTGTCCCACATTAGAGGGTCTAAGACAGCAAGCTGTCAAACAGGCTAATGGGGATGTCAGTGACTCTCACAGAGTTTACTGGGAGGACAACCTCTTGTACACTGATCATAGGGATCCTAAACCTGGAGCTGCCAGGAGATTAGTGATTCCTCAGGAGTACAGAAAGTTCCTCCTAACTCTTGCCCACGACATTCCCCTAGCTGGGCACCTGGGACAAATGAAAACTTGGGACAGACTGGTTCCCTTGTTTCATTGGCCTAGGATGTCTGAGGACACAAAAGATTTTTGTAAGTCCTGTGAAACCTGTCAAGCCAGTGGCAAGACAGGTGGCACTCCAAAGGCACCCCTTATTCCACTGCCTGTGGTTGGGGTACCCTTTCAAAGGGTAGGGGTTGACATAGTTGGCCCCCTTGACCCTCCTACTGCTTCAGGCAATAGGATTATCTTGGTGGTAGTGGACCATGCCACAAGATACCCTGAAGCAATTCCTTTAAGGACCACTACAGCTCCTGCAGTGGCAAAGGCCCTCCTGGGAATATTTTCTAGGGTGGGCTTCCCAAAGGAAGTAGTATCAGACAGGGGAAGCAATTTCATGTCTGCATACTTAAAGGCCATGTGGAAGGAGTGTGGTGTAACTTACAAGTTCACAACACCCTATCATCCACAAACAAATGGACTGGTGGAGAGATTTAATAAAACTCTCAAAGGCATGATTATGGGTCTCCCTGAAAAACTCCGCAGGAGATGGGATATCCTTCTACCATGCCTCCTTTTTGCCTACAGGGAGGTACCCCAGAAAGGAGTGGGCTTCAGCCCCTTTGAACTTCTTTTTGGACACCCTGTTAGGGGTCTACTCACACTTGTAAAGGAGGGTTGGGAACAACCTTTAAAAGCTCCTAAGCAGGATATTGTGGATTATGTACTTGGCCTCAGATCAAGGATGGCTGAGTACATGAAAAAGGCCAGCAAAAACCTTCAGGCCAGCCAAGAGCTCCAGAAGCAATGGCATGATCAGAAGGCTGTTTTGGTTCAGTACCAACCAGGGCAGAAAGTGTGGGTCTTGGAGCCTGTGGCCCCAAGAGCACTCCAAGATAAATGGAGTGGACCCCACACAATTGTTGAAAAGAAGGGAGAAGTCACCTATTTAGTTGACTTAGGCACTGCCAGGAGTCCCCTTAGGGTGCTCCATGTCAACCGCCTGAAACCCTACTATGACAGGGCTGATCTCACCCTGCTCATGGCAACTGATGAGGGACAGGAAGAAGACAGTGATCCTCTACCTGATCTCTTCTCTTCCACAGAACAAGATGCTCTTGTGGAAGGTGTAGTTTTGGCTGATTGTCTTACTGCTGAGCAGAAAGACCATTGCATAAATCTCCTAGATCAATTCTCTGAACTCTTCTCTACTGTGCCAGGTACCACTTCTTGGTGTGAGCACACTATAGATACTGGAGACAGTTTACCTGTCAAAAGTAAGATCTATAGGCAGCCTGACCATGTCAGGGACTGCATAAAGCAAGAGGTGCAGAAAATGTTAGAACTAGGAGTGGTTGAGCACTCTGAAAGTCCCTGGGCTTCTCCTGTGGTACTTGTACCAAAACCCCATTCCAAAGATGGAAAGAAGGAAATGCGGTTTTGTGTAGACTATAGAGGTCTCAACTTGGTAACCAAAACTGATGCTCACCCTATACCCAGGGCAGATGAGCTCATAGATACACTGGCATCTGCCAAGTATCTAAGCACTTTTGATTTGACTGCAGGGTATTGGCAGATCAAATTGTCAGAAGATGCTAAACCTAAAACTGCATTTTCAACCATTGGAGGACATTACCAGTTTACTGTAATGCCTTTTGGTTTGAAAAATGCACCTGCCACTTTTCAAAGGTTGGTGAACACAGTCCTGCAAGGGCTGGAAGCTTTCAGTGCAGCATATTTGGACGATATCATCCAGCTGGGATGATCACCTGGTCCACCTATGGAAAGTTTTGGAGGCCCTGCAGAAGGCAGGCCTCACTATCAAGGCTTCAAAGTGCCAGATAGGGCAGGGGAAGGTGGTTTATCTGGGACACCTTGTTGGTGGGGAACAGATTGGACCACTTCAGGGGAAAATCCAAACAATTATTGATTGGGTTCCCCCTACCACTCAGACTCAGGTGAGAGCCTTCCTAGGCCTCACTGGGTATTACAGGAGGTTCATTAAGAACTATGGCTCCATTGCAGCCCCTCTTAATGACCTCACATCCAAGAAAATGCCTAAAAAGGTATTATGGACAGCAAACTGTCAGAAAGCTTTTGAGGAGCTGAAGCAGGCTATGTGCTCTGCACCTGTCCTGAAAATCCCTTGTTACTCTAAAAAATTCTCTGTCCAAACTGATGCATCTGAATTACGAGTAGGGGCAGTCCTATCACAACTTAATTCTGAGGGCCAGGATCAACCTCTTGCTTTTATTAGTAGGAGGTTGACCCCTAGAGAAAAGCGTTGGTCTGCCATAGAGAGGGAGGCCTTTGCTGTGGTCTGGGCTCTGAAGAAGTTGAGGCCATACCTGTTTGGCACTCACTTCATTGTTCAGACAGACCACAAACCTCTACTTTGGCTAAAACAAATGAAAGGTGAAAATCCTAAATTGTTGAGGTGGTCCATATCCCTACAGGGAATGGACTATACAGTGGAACATAGACCTGGGAGTAGCCACTCCAATGCAGATGGACTCTCCAGATATTTCCACTTAGACAATGAAGACTCATCAGGTCATGGCTAGTCTTATTGTCCTTCGTTTGGGGGGGGGTTGTGTAGGAAAGTACCATCTTGCCTGGCAAGTTACCCCCATTTTTCACTGTATATATGTTGTTTTAGTTGTATGTGTCACTGGGACCCTGGTAACCCAGGGCCCCAGTGCTCATAAGTGTGCCTGAATGTGTTACCTGTGTAGTGACTAACTGTCTCACTGAGGCTCTGCTAATCAGAACCTCAGTGGTTATGCTCTCTCATTTCTTTCTAAATTGTCACTAACAGGCTAGTGACCAATTTTACCAATTTACATTGGCTTACTGGAACACCCTTATAATTCCCTAGTATATGGTACTGAGGTACCCAGGGTATTGGGGTTCCAGGAGATCCCTATGGGCTGCAGCATTTCTTTTGCCACCCATAGGGAGCTCTGACAATTCTTACACAGGCCTTCCACTGCAGCCTGAGTGAAATAACGTCCACGTTATTTCACAGCCATTTTACACTGCACTTAAGTAACTTATAAGTCACCTATATGTCTAACCTTTACCTGGTAAAGGTTAGGTGCAAAGTTACTTAGTGTGAGGGCACCCTGGCACTAGCCAAGGTGCCCCCACATTGTTCAGGGCCAATTTCCCTGACTTTGTGAGTGCGGGGACACCATTACACGCGTGCACTACATATAGGTCACTACCTATATGTAGCTTCACAATGGTAACTCCGAATATGGCCATGTAACATGTCTATGATCATGGAATTGCCCCCTCTATGCCATCCTGGCATAGTTGGCACAATCCCATGATCCCAGTGGTCTGTAGCACAGACCCTGGTACCGCCAAACTGCCCTTCCTGGGGTTTCACTGCAGCTGCTGCTGCTGCCAACCCCTCAGACAGGCATCTGCCCTCCTGGGGTCCAGCCAGGCCTGGCCCAGGATGGCAGAACAAAGAACTTCCTCTGAGAGAGGGTGTGACACCCTCTCCCTTTGGAAAATGGTGTGAAGGCAGGGGAGGAGTAGCCTCCCCCAGCCTCTGGAAATGCTTTCTTGGGCACAGATGTGCCCAATTCTGCATAAGCCAGTCTACACCGGTTCAGGGGACCCCTTAGCCCTGCTCTGGCGCGAAACTGGACAAAGGAAAGGGGAGTGACCACTCCCCTGACCTGCACCTCCCCTGGGAGGTGTCCAGAGCTCCTCCAGTGTGCTCCAGACCTCTGCCATCTTGGAAACAGAGGTGCTGCTGGCACACTGGACTGCTCTGAGTGGCCAGTGCCACCAGGTGACGTCAGAGACTCCTTCTGATAGGCTCCTTCAGGTGTTGCTAGCCTATCCTCTCTCCTAGGTAGCCAAACCCTCTTTTCTGGCTATTTAGGGTCTCTGTCTCTGGGGAAACTTTAGATAACGAATGCAAGAGCTCATCCAAGTTCCTCTGCATCTCTCTCTTCACCTTCTGCCAAGGAATCGACTGCTGACCGCGCTGGAAGCCTGCAACACTGCAACAAAGTAGCAAAGACGACTACTGCAACTCTGTAACGCTGATCCTGCCGCCTTCTCGACTGTTTTCCTGGTGGTGCATGCTGTGGGGGTAGTCTGCCTCCTCTCTGCACTAGAAGCTCCGAAGAAATCTCCTGTGGGTCGACGGAATCTTCCCCCTGCAACCGCAGGCACCAAAAAGCTGCATTACCAGTCCCTTGGGTCTCCTCTCAGCACGACGAGCGAGGTCCCTCGAATCCAGCAACTCTGTCCAAGTGACTCCCACAGTCCAGTGACTCTTCAGTCCAAGTTTGGTGGAGGTAAGTCCTTGCCTCACCTCGCTAGACTGCATTGCTGGGAACCACGACTTTTGCAGCTACTCCGGCCTCCGTGCACTTCCGGCGGAAATCCTTTGTGCACAGTCCAGCCTGGGTCCACGGCACTCTAACCTGCATTGCACGACCTCCTAAGTTGTTCTCCGGCGACGTGGGACTTCTTTGTGCGACTTCGGGTGAGCACCGTTTCACGCATCCTCGTAGTGCCTGTTTCTGGCACTTCTCCAGGTGCTACCTGCTGCTAAGAGGGCTCCTTGTCTTGCTCGATGTCCCCTCTACCTCCTGCTCCAATTTGCAACCTCCTGGTCCCTCCTGGGCCACAGCAGCATCCAAAAACGCTAACCGCACGATTTGCAGCTAGCAAGGCTTGTTGGCTTTCTTTCGGTGGGAAAACACTTCTGTACGACTCTACAAGGCGAGCCGGATCGGTCCTCCAAAGGGGAAGTCTCTAGCCCTTTGCGTTCCTGCAGAAACTGCAGCTTCTTCTGTCCAGTGGAAGCTTCTTTGCACCCGCAGCAGGCATTTCCTGGGCATCTGCCCATCTCCGACTTGCTTGTGACTTTTGGACTTGGTCTCCTTGTTCCACAGGTACCCCAGATTGGAAATCCAGCGTTGTTGCATTGTTGGTTTGTGTCTTTCCTGCATTATTCCTCTAACACGACTTCTTTATCCTTAGGGGAACTTTAGTGCACTTTGCACTCACTTTTCAGGGTCTTGGGGAGGGTTATTTTTCTAACTCTCACTATTTTCTAATAGTCCCAGCGACCCTCTACAAGGTCACATAGGTTTGGGGTCCATTCGTGGTTCGCATTCCACTTTTGGAGTATATGGTTTGTGTTGCCCCTATCCCTATGTTTCCCCATTGCATCCTATTGTAACTATACATTGTTTGCACTGTTTTCTAAGACTATACTGCATATTTTTGCTATTGTGTATATATATCTTGTGTATATTTCCTATCCTCTCACTGAGGGTACACTCTAAGATACTTTGGCATATTGTCATAAAAATAAAGTACCTTTATTTTTAGTATAACTGTGTTTTGTGTTTTCTTATGATATTGTGCATATGACACTAAGTGGTACTGTAGTAGCTTCACCCGTCTCCTAGTTCAGCCTAAGCTGCTCTGCTAAGCTACCATTATCTATCAGCCTAAGCTGCTAGACACCCTATACACTAATAAGGGATAACTGGGCCTGGTGCAAGGTGCAAGTACCCCTTGGTACTCACTACAAGCCAGTCCAGCCTCCTACATTGGTTGTGCAGTGGTGGGATAAGTGCTTTGAGACTACTTACCACTCTTGTCATTGTACTTTTCATAAGAGAAAAATATACAAAACAAGGTCAGTGTATATACACATAGCCAAAAAGTTTTGCATTTCCTCTTTTCACTCTTTTCTAAGTGCTGAAAAGTACTTCTAAACTTTCTAAAAAGTTCTAAAAAGTTTTAAAAGTTTTTTTTCTCTGTCTTTCTAAAAGCTCTGACAAACTTTTTCTCTTTTTCTATCACTTTAACTCTCTCTAAAAATGTCTGGCACAGGCCAAAATGTTGATCTGTCCAAACTTGCATATGATCACCTTAGCTGGAAAGGAGCAAGGAGTCTCTGCATAGAGAGAGGTTTGAGTGTAGGGAAGAATCCTTCCTTGGAACTGTTACTTAATATGCTTAGAGAACAGGATAAGGCTAAAAGTGCCCCATCTGTTGAAAAAGTAGCTAATGGTTCTCAATCTGATCCAGGGACTCCCCCAGGTAAAGGTTCAGGAAAGAAACTTCTTAGCCTTCCCATTACAAGACAGTCTAGCATAGTTGGTAATGATGAAGAGCCACACCATACAAATAGTGTTGTCTCACATCATAGCAAAAGCATTTATTCACACCACAGTGGTACTGATGTTTCTGTTAGCCAAGCTGTTAGGGTGCCTTCTGTAAGGGACAGGTCTCCTTCTGTTCATTCCCATCATACCTCTGTATCTAGAAATGTCCCTCCCACCAACCCTGATGACAGATTGTTAGAAAGGGAACTCAATAAGTTGAGGGTGGAACAAACCAGACTGAAGCTTAAAAAGCAACAGCTGGATTTGGATAGACAGTCTTTAGAATTAGAGAAGGAAAGACAGAAGTTGGGTTTAGAAACCCATGGTGGCAGCAGCAGTATTCCCCATAGTCATCCTGCAAAAGAGCATGATTCCAGGAATCTGCACAAGATAGTTCCCCCTTATAAGGAGGGGGATGACATTAACAAGTGGTTTGCTGCACTTGAGAGGGCCTGTGTTGTACAGGATGTCCCTCAAAGGCAGTGGGCTGCTATCCTATGGCTATCATTTAGTGGAAAAGGTAGGGATAGGCTCCTTACTGTGAAAGAAAGTGATGCCAATAATTTTACAGTACTTAAGAATGCACTCCTGGATGGTTATGGCTTAACCACTGAACAGTACAGGATAAAGTTCAGAGAGACCAAAAAGGAGTCTTCACAAGACTGGGTTGATTTCATTGACCATTCAGTGAAGGCCTTGGAGGGGTGGTTACATGGCAGTAAAGTTACTGATTATGACAGCCTGTATAACTTGATCCTGAGAGAGCATATTCTTAATAATTGTGTGTCTGATTTGTTGCACCAGTACTTGGTGGACTCTGATCTGACCTCTCCCCAAGAATTGGGAAAGAAGGCAGACAAATGGGTCAGAACAAGGGTGAACAGAAAAGTTCATACAGGGGGTAACAAAGATGGCAACAAAAAGAAGGATGGTAAGTCTTCTGACAAGGGTGGGGACAAATCTAAAAATGAGTCTTCATCAGGCCCACAAAAACACTCTGGTGGGGGTGGTGGGTCCAAATCCTCCTTTAATCAAAACAAAGAAAAGAAACCATGGTGCTATTTATGTAAAGTAAAAGGCCATTGGACAACAGATCCCAGTTGTCCAAAGAAAAGCACCAAGCCTCCTACCACTACAACCCCTACTGCTACCCCTAGTGTCCCTACTAATAGCAGTGGTGGTGGGAGCAAACCTACTAATAGCCAATCCAAGGGAGTAGCTGGGCTCACTATTGGTAACTTAGTTGGGGTTGGCCTTGTTAGGGAGGCCACAGAGGCTGTGTTAGTCTCTGAGGGGGCTATTGATTTAGCCACCTTAGTTGCTTGTCCCCTTAATATGGATAAGTACAAGCAGCTACCCCTAATAAATGGTGTTGAGGTTCAGGCCTACAGGGACACTGGAGCCAGTGTGACTATGGTCATAGAGAAACTGGTCCACCCTGAACAACACCTACTTGGTCACCAGTACCAAGTAACCGATGCTCACAACAACACACTTAGCCACCCCATGGCTGTTGTTAATCTCAACTGGGGGGGGGGTTACTGGTCCAAAGAAAGTTGTGGTAGCCACAGATTTACCTGTAGACTGTCTACTAGGAAATGATTTGGAGACATCAGCTTGGTCAGATGTGGAGTTGGAGGCCCATGCAGCAATGCTGGGCATCCCAGGGCATATTTTTGCTTTGACAAGGGCTAAGGCCAAAAAGCAAAAAGGACAGGGAAGCTTGGATCCTGGAACAATGGACCAAGTGCTCCCTAAAGCTAGGGCTAGTAGAAGCAAACCACTTCCTACTATCCCTCCCTCTACAGTGGATTCAACTTCTGAGGAAGAAGAATTCCCTCCCTGTGCAGAACCTACACCAGAGGAGCTGGAAGCAGACACTGCTGAGCTTTTGGGTGAAGGGGGGCCTGCCAGGGAGGAGCTGAGTGTGGCACAGCAAACCTGTCCCACATTAGAGGGTCTAAGACAGCAAGCTGTCAAACAGGCTAATGGGGATGTCAGTGACTCTCACAGAGTTTACTGGGAGGACAACCTCTTGTACACTGAGCATAGGGATCCTAAACCTGGAGCTGCCAGGAGATTAGTGATTCCTCAGGAGTACAGAAAGTTCCTCCTAACTCTTGCCCACGACATTCCCCTAGCTGGGCACCTGGGACAAATGAAAACTTGGGACAGACTGGTTCCCTTGTTTCATTGGCCTAGGATGTCAGAGGACACAAAAGATTTTTGTAAGTCCTGTGAAACCTGTCAAGCCAGTGGCAAGACAGGTGGCACTCCAAAGGCACCCCTTATTCCACTGCCTGTGGTTGGGGTACCCTTTGAAAGGGTAGGGGTTGACATAGTTGGCCCCCTTGACCCTCCTACTGCTTCAGGCAATAGGTTTATCTTGGTGGTAGTGGACCATGCCACAAGATACCCTGAAGCAATTCCTTTAAGGACCACTACAGCTCCTGCAGTGGCAAAGGCCCTCCTGGGAATATTTTCTAGGGTGGGCTTCCCAAAGGAAGTAGTATCAGACAGGGGAAGCAATTTCATGTCTGCATACTTAAAGGCCATGTGGAAGGAGTGTGGTGTAACTTACAAGTTCACAACACCCTATCATCCACAAACAAATGGACTGGTGGAGAGATTTAATAAAACTCTCAAAGGCATGATTATGGGTCTCCCTGAAAAACTCCGCAGGAGATGGGATATCCTTCTACCATGCCTCCTTTTTGCCTACAGGGAGGTAGCCCAGAAAGGAGTGGGCTTCAGCCCCTTTGAACTTCTTTTTGGACACCCTGTTAGGGGTCTACTCACACTTGTAAAGGAGGGTTGGGAACAACCTTTAAAAGCTCCTAAGCAGGATATTGTGGATTATGTACTTGGCCTCAGATCAAGGATGGCTGAGTACATGAAAAAGGCCAGCAAAAACCTTCAGGCCAGCCAAGAGCTCCAGAAGCAATGGCATGATCAGAAGGCTGTTTTGGTTCAGTACCAACCAGGGCAGAAAGTGTGGGTCTTGGAGCCTGTGGCCCCAAGAGCACTCCAAGATAAATGGAGTGGACCCCACACAATTGTTGAAAAGAAGGGAGAAGTCACCTATTTAGTTGACTTAGGCACTGCCAGGAGTCCCCTTAGGGTGCTCCATGTCAACCGCCTGAAACCCTACTATGACATGGCTGATCTCACCCTGCTCATGGCAACTGATGAGGGACAGGAAGAAGACAGTGATCCTCTACCTGATCTCTTCTCTTCCACAGAACAAGATGCTCTTGTGGAAGGTGTAGTTTTGGCTGATTGTCTTACTGCTGAGCAGAAAGACCATTGCATAAATCTCCTAGATCAATTCTCTGAACTCTTCTCTACTGTGCCAGGTACCACTTCTTGGTGTGAGCACACTATAGATACTGGAGACAGTTTACCTGTCAAAAGTAAGATCTATAGGCAGCCTGACCATGTCAGGGACTGCATAAAGCAAGAGGTGCAGAAAATGTTAGAACTAGGAGTGGTTGAGCACTCTGAAAGTCCATGGGCTTCTCCTGTGGTACTTGTACCAAAACCCCATTCCAAAGATGGAAAGAAGGAAATGCGGTTTTGTGTAGACTATAGAGGTCTCAACTTGGTAACCAAAACTGATGCTCACCCTATAACCAGGGCAGATGAGCTCATAGATACACTGGCATCTGCCAAGTATCTAAGCACTTTTGATTTGACTGCAGGGTATTGGCAGATCAAATTGTCAGAAGATGCTAAACCTAAAACTGCATTTTCAACCATTGGAGGACATTACCAGTTTACTGTAATGCCTTTTGGTTTGAAAAATGCACCTGCCACTTTTCAAAGGTTGGTGAACACAGTCCTGCAAGGGCTGGAAGCTTTCAGTGCAGCATATTTGGACGATATAGCTGTCTTTAGCTCCAGCTGGGATGATCACCTGGTCCACCTATGGAAAGTTTTGGAGGCCCTGCAGAAGGCAGGCCTCACTATCAAGGCTTCAAAGTGCCAGATAGGGCAGGGGAAGGTGGTTTATCTGGGACACCTTGTTGGTGGGGAACAGATTGCACCACTTCAGGGGAAAATCCAAACAATTATTGATTGGGTTCCCCCTACCACTCAGACTCAGGTGAGAGCCTTCCTAGGCCTCACTGGGTATTACAGGAGGTTCATTAAGAACTATGGCTCCATTGCAGCCCCTCTTAATGACCTCACATCCAAGAAAATGCCTAAAAAGGTATTATGGACAGCAAACTGTCAGAAAGCTTTTGAGGAGCTGAAGCAGGCCATGTGCTCTGCACCTGTCCTGAAAAGCCCTTGTTACTCTAAAAAATTCTATGTCCAAACTGATGCATCTGAATTAGGAGTAGGGGCAGTCCTATCACAACTTAATTCTGAGGGCCAGGATCAACCTCTTGCTTTTATTAGTAGGAGGTTGACCCCTAGAGAAAAGCGTTGGTCTGCCATAGAGAGGGAGGCCTTTGCTGTGGTCTGGGCTCTGAAGAAGTTGAGGCCATACCTGTTTGGCACTCACTTCATTGTTCAGACAGACCACAAACCTCTACTTTGGCTAAAACAAATGAAAGGTGAAAATCCTAAATTGTTGAGGTGGTCCATATCCCTACAGGGAATGGACTATACAGTGGAACATAGACCTGGGAGTAGCCACTCCAATGCAGATGGACTCTCCAGATATTTCCACTTAGACAATGAAGACTCATCAGGTCATGGCTAGTCTTATTGTCCTTCGTTTGGGGGGGGTTGTGTAGGAAAGTACCATCTTGCCTGGCATGTTACCCCCATTTTTCACTGTATATATGTTGTTTTAGTTGTATGTGTCACTGGGACCCTGGTAACCCAGGGCCCCAGTGCTCATAAGTGTGCCTGAATGTGTTACCTGTGTAGTGACTAACTGTCTCACTGAGGCTCTGCTAATCAGAACCTCAGTGGTTATGCTCTCTCATTTCTTTCTAAATTGTCACTAACAGGCTAGTGACCAATTTTACCAATTTACATTGGCTTACTGGAACACCCTTATAATTCCCTAGTATATGGTACTGAGGTACCCAGGGTATTGGGGTTCCAGGAGATCCCTATGGGCTGCAGCATTTCTTTTGCCACCCATAGGGAGCTCTGACAATTCTTACACAGGCCTGCCACTGCAGCCTGAGTGAAATAACGTCCACGTTATTTCACAGCCATTTTACACTGCACTTAAGTAACTTATAAGTCACCTATATGTCTAACCTTTACCTGGTAAAGGTTAGGTGCCAAGTTACTTAGTGTGAGGGCACCCTGGCACTAGCCAAGGTGCCCCCACATTGTTCAGGGCCAATTTCCCTGACTTTGTGAGTGCGGGGACACCATTACACGCGTGCACTACATATAGGTCACTACCTATATGTAGCTTCACAATGGTAACTCCGAATATGGCCATGTAACATGTCTATGATCATGGAATTGCCCCCTCTATGCCATCCTGGCATAGTTGGCACAATCCCATGATCCCAGTGGTCTGTAGCACAGACCCTGGTACTGCCAAACTGCCCTTCCTGGGGTTTCACTGCAGCTGCTGCTGCTGCCAACCCCTCAGACAGGCATCTGCCCTCCTGGGGTCCAGCCAGGCCTGGCCCAGGATGGCAGAACAAAGAACTTCCTCTGAGAGAGGGTGTGACACCCTCTCCCTTTGGAAAATGGTGTGAAGGCAGGGGAGGAGTAGCCTCCCCCAGCCTCTGGAAATGCTTTCTTGGGCACAGATGTGCCCAATTCTGCATAAGCCAGTCTACACCGGTTCAGGGGACCCCTTAGCCCTGCTCTGGCGCGAAACTGGACAAAGGAAAGGGGAGTGACCACTCCCCTGACCTGCACCTCCCCTGGGAGGTGTCCAGAGCTCCTCCAGTGTGCTCCAGACCTCTGCCATCTTGGAAACAGAGGTGCTGCTGGCACACTGGACTGCTCTGAGTGGCCAGTGCCACCAGGTGACGTCAGAGACTCCTTCTGATAGGCTCCTTCAGGTGTTGCTAGCCTATCCTCTCTCCTAGGTAGCCAAACCCTCTTTTCTGGCTATTTAGGGTCTCTGTCTCTGGGGAAACTTTAGATAACGAATGCAAGAGCTCATCCGAGTTCCTCTGCATCTCTCTCTTCACCTTCTGCCAAGGAATCGACTGCTGACCGCGCTGGAAGCCTGCAACACTGCAACAAAGTAGCAAAGACGACTACTGCAACTCTGTAACGCTGATCCTGCCGCCTTCTCGACTGTTTTCCTGGTGGTGCATGCTGTGGGGGTAGTCTGCCTCCTCTCTGCACTAGAAGCTCCGAAGAAATCTCCTGTGGGTCGACGGAATCTTCCCCCTGCAACCGCAGGCACCAAAAAGCTGCATTACCAGTCCCTTGGGTCTCCTCTCAGCACGACGAGCGAGGTCCCTCGAATCCAGCAACTCTGTCCAAGTGACTCCCACAGTCCAGTGACTCTTCAGTCCAAGTTTGGTGGAGGTAAGTCCTTGCCTCACCTCGCTAGACTGAATTGCTGGGAACCGCGACTTTTGCAGCTACTCCGGCCTCCGTGCACTTCCGGCGGAAATCCTTTGTGCAGCCTGGGTCCACGGCACTCTAACCTGCATTGCACGACCTCCTAAGTTGTTCTCCGGCGACGTGGGACTTCTTTGTGCGACTTCGGGTGAGCACCGTTTCACGCATCCTCGTAGTGCCTGTTTCTGGCACTTCTCCAGGTGCTACCTGCTGCTAAGAGGGCTCCTTGTCTTGCTCGATGTCCCCTCTACCTCCTGCTCCAATTTGCAACCTCCTGGTCCCTCCTGGGCCACAGCAGCATCCAAAAACGCTAACCGCACGATTTGCAGCTAGCAAGGCTTGTTGGCTTTCTTTCGGTGGGAAAACACTTCTGTACGATTCTACAAGGCGAGACGGATCGGTCCTCCAAAGGGGAAGTCTCTAGCCCTTTGCGTTCCTGCAGAAACAGCAGCTTCTTCTGTCCAGTGGAAGCTTCTTTGCACCCGCAGCAGGCATTTCCTGGGCATCTGCCCATCTCCGACTTGCTTGTGACTTTTGGACTTGGTCTCCTTGTTCCACAGGTACCCCAGATTGGAAATCCAGCGTTGTTGCATTGTTGGTTTGTGTCTTTCCTGCATTATTCCTCTAACACGACTTCTTTATCCTTAGGGGAACTTTAGTGCACTTTGCACTCACTTTTCAGGGTCTTGGGGAGGGTTATTTTTCTAACTCTCACTATTTTCTAATAGTCCCAGCGACCCTCTACAAGGTCACATAGGTTTGGGGTCCATTCGTGGTTCGCATTCCACTTTTGGAGTATATGGTTTGTGTTGCCCCTATCCCTATGTTTCCCCATTGCATCCTATTGTAACTATACATTGTTTGCACTGTTTTCTAAGACTATACTGCATATTTTTGCTATTGTGTATATATATCTTGTGTATATTTCCTATCCTCTCACTGAGGGTACACTCTAAGATACTTTGGCATATTGTCATAAAAATAAAGTACCTTTATTTTTAGTATAACTGTGTTTTGTGTTTTCTTATGATATTGTGCATATGACACTAAGTGGTACTGTAGTAGCTTCACCCGTCTCCTAGTTCAGCCTAAGCTGCTCTGCTAAGCTACCATTATCTATCAGCCTAAGCTGCTAGACACCCTATACACTAATAAGGGATAACTGGGCCTGGTGCAAGGTGCAAGTACCCCTTGGTACTCACTACAAGCCAGTCCAGCCTCCTACATTGGTTGTGCAGTGGTGGGATAAGTGCTTTGAGACTACTTACCACTCTTGTCATTGTACTTTTCATAAGAGAAAAATATACAAAACAAGGTCAGTGTATATACACATAGCCAAAAAGTTTTGCATTTCCTCTTTTCACTCTTTTCTAAGTGCTGAAAAGTACTTCTAAACTTTCTAAAAAGTTCTAAAAAGTTTTAAAAGTTTTTTTTCTCTGTCTTTCTAAAAGCTCTGACAAACTTTTTCTCTTTTTCTATCACTTTAACTCTCTCTAAAAATGTCTGGCACAGGCCAAAATGTTGATCTGTCCAAACTTGCATATGATCACCTTAGCTGGAAAGGAGCAAGGAGTCTCTGCATAGAGAGAGGTTTGAGTGTAGGGAAGAATCCTTCCTTGGAACTGTTACTTAATATGCTTAGAGAACAGGATAAGGCTAAAAGTGCCCCATCTGTTGAAAAAGTAGCTAATGGTTCTCAATCTGATCCAGGGACTCCCCCAGGTAAAGGTTCAGGAAAGAAACTTCTTAGCCTTCCCATTACAAGACAGTCTAGCATAGTTGGTAATGATGAAGAGCCACACCATACAAATAGTGTTGTCTCACATCATAGCAAAAGCATTTATTCACACCACAGTGGTACTGATGTTTCTGTTAGCCAAGCTGTTAGGGTGCCTTCTGTAAGGGACAGGTCTCCTTCTGTTCATTCCCATCATACCTCTGTATCTAGAAATGTCCCTCCCACCAACCCTGATGACAGATTGTTAGAAAGGGAACTCAATAAGTTGAGGGTGGAACAAACCAGACTGAAGCTTAAAAAGCAACAGCTGGATTTGGATAGACAGTCTTTAGAATTAGAGAAGGAAAGACAGAAGTTGGGTTTAGAAACCCATGGTGGCAGCAGCAGTATTCCCCATAGTCATCCTGCAAAAGAGCATGATTCCAGGAATCTGCACAAGATAGTTCCCCCTTATAAGGAGGGGGATGACATTAACAAGTGGTTTGCTGCACTTGAGAGGGCCTGTGTTGTACAGGATGTCCCTCAAAGGCAGTGGGCTGCTATCCTATGGCTATCATTTAGTGGAAAAGGTAGGGATAGGCTCCTTACTGTGAAAGAAAGTGATGCCAATAATTTTACAGTACTTAAGAATGCACTCCTGGATGGTTATGGCTTAACCACTGAACAGTACAGGATAAAGTTCAGAGAGACCAAAAAGGAGTCTTCACAAGACTGGGTTGATTTCATTGACCATTCAGTGAAGGCCTTGGAGGGGTGGTTACATGGCAGTAAAGTTACTGATTATGACAGCCTGTATAACTTGATCCTGAGAGAGCATATTCTTAATAATTGTGTGTCTGATTTGTTGCACCAGTACTTGGTGGACTCTGATCTGACCTCTCCCCAAGAATTGGGAAAGAAGGCAGACAAATGGGTCAGAACAAGGGTGAACAGAAAAGTTCATACAGGGGGTAACAAAGATGGCAACAAAAAGAAGGATGGTAAGTCTTCTGACAAGGGTGGGGACAAATCTAAAAATGAGTCTTCATCAGGCCCACAAAAACACTCTGGTGGGGGTGGTGGGTCCAAATCCTCCTTTAATCAAAACAAAGAAAAGAAACCATGGTGCTATTTATGTAAAGTAAAAGGCCATTGGACAACAGATCCCAGTTGTCCAAAGAAAAGCACCAAGCCTCCTACCACTACAACCCCTACTGCTACCCCTAGTGTCCCTACTAATAGCAGTGGTGGTGGGAGCAAACCTACTAATAGCCAATCCAAGGGAGTAGCTGGGCTCACTATTGGTAACTTAGTTGGGGTTGGCCTTGTTAGGGAGGCCACAGAGGCTGTGTTAGTCTCTGAGGGGGCTATTGATTTAGCCACCTTAGTTGCTTGTCCCCTTAATATGGATAAGTACAAGCAGCTACCCCTAATAAATGGTGTTGAGGTTCAGGCCTACAGGGACACTGGAGCCAGTGTGACTATGGTCATAGAGAAACTGGTCCACCCTGAACAACACCTACTTGGTCACCAGTACCAAGTAACCGATGCTCACAACAACACACTTAGCCACCCCATGGCTGTTGTTAATCTCAACTGGGGGGGGGGTTACTGGTCCAAAGAAAGTTGTGGTAGCCACAGATTTACCTGTAGACTGTCTACTAGGAAATGATTTGGAGACATCAGCTTGGTCAGATGTGGAGTTGGAGGCCCATGCAGCAATGCTGGGCATCCCAGGGCATATTTTTGCTTTGACAAGGGCTAAGGCCAAAAAGCAAAAAGGACAGGGAAGCTTGGATCCTGGAACAATGGACCAAGTGCTCCCTAAAGCTAGGGCTAGTAGAAGCAAACCACTTCCTACTAACCCTCCCTCTACAGTGGATTCAACTTCTGAGGAAGAAGAATTCCCTCCCTGTGCAGAACCTACACCAGAGGAGCTGGAAGCAGACACTGCTGAGCTTTTGGGTGAAGGGGGGCCTGCCAGGGAGGAGCTGAGTGTGGCACAGCAAACCTGTCCCACATTAGAGGGTCTAAGACAGCAAGCTGTCAAACAGGCTAATGGGGATGTCAGTGACTCTCACAGAGTTTACTGGGAGGACAACCTCTTGTACACTGAGCATAGGGATCCTAAACCTGGAGCTGCCAGGAGATTAGTGATTCCTCAGGAGTACAGAAAGTTCCTCCTAACTCTTGCCCACGACATTCCCCTAGCTGGGCACCTGGGACAAATGAAAACTTGGGACAGACTGGTTCCCTTGTTTCATTGGCCTAGGATGTCAGAGGACACAAAAGATTTTTGTAAGTCCTGTGAAACCTGTCAAGCCAGTGGCAAGACAGGTGGCACTCCAAAGGCACCCCTTATTCCACTGCCTGTGGTTGGGGTACCCTTTGAAAGGGTAGGGGTTGACATAGTTGGCCCCCTTGACCCTCCTACTGCTTCAGGCAATAGGTTTATCTTGGTGGTAGTGGACCATGCCACAAGATACCCTGAAGCAATTCCTTTAAGGACCACTACAGCTCCTGCAGTGGCAAAGGCCCTCCTGGGAATATTTTCTAGGGTGGGCTTCCCAAAGGAAGTAGTATCAGACAGGGGAAGCAATTTCATGTCTGCATACTTAAAGGCCATGTGGAAGGAGTGTGGTGTAACTTACAAGTTCACAACACCCTATCATCCACAAACAAATGGACTGGTGGAGAGATTTAATAAAACTCTCAAAGGCATGATTATGGGTCTCCCTGAAAAACTCCGCAGGAGATGGGATATCCTTCTACCATGCCTCCTTTTTGCCTACAGGGAGGTACCCCAGAAAGGAGTGGGCTTCAGCCCCTTTGAACTTCTTTTTGGACACCCTGTTAGGGGTCCACTCACACTTGTAAAGGAGGGTTGGGAACAACCTTTAAAAGCTCCTAAGCAGGATATTGTGGATTATGTACTTGGCCTCAGATCAAGGATGGCTGAGTACATGAAAAAGGCCAGCAAAAACCTTCAGGCCAGCCAAGAGCTCCAGAAGCAATGGCATGATCAGAAGGCTGTTTTGGTTCAGTACCAACCAGGGCAGAAAGTGTGGGTCTTGGAGCCTGTGGCCCCAAGAGCACTCCAAGATAAATGGAGTGGACCCCACACAATTGTTGAAAAGAAGGGAGAAGTCACCTATTTAGTTGACTTAGGCACTGCCAGGAGTCCCCTTAGGGTGCTCCATGTCAACCGCCTGAAACCCTACTATGACATGGCTGATCTCACCCTGCTCATGGCAACTGATGAGGGACAGGAAGAAGACAGTGATCCTCTACCTGATCTCTTCTCTTCCACAGAACAAGATGCTCTTGTGGAAGGTGTAGTTTTGGCTGATTGTCTTACTGCTGAGCAGAAAGACCATTGCATAAATCTCCTAGATCAATTCTCTGAACTCTTCTCTACTGTGCCAGGTACCACTTCTTGGTGTGAGCACACTATAGATACTGGAGACAGTTTACCTGTCAAAAGTAAGATCTATAGGCAGCCTGACCATGTCAGGGACTGCATAAAGCAAGAGGTGCAGAAAATGTTAGAACTAGGAGTGGTTGAGCACTCTGAAAGTCCATGGGCTTCTCCTGTGGTACTTGTACCAAAACCCCATTCCAAAGATGGAAAGAAGGAAATGCGGTTTTGTGTAGACTATAGAGGTCTCAACTTGGTAACCAAAACTGATGCTCACCCTATAACCAGGGCAGATGAGCTCATAGATACACTGGCATCTGCCAAGTATCTAAGCACTTTTGATTTGACTGCAGGGTATTGGCAGATCAAATTGTCAGAAGATGCTAAACCTAAAACTGCATTTTCAACCATTGGAGGACATTACCAGTTTACTGTAATGCCTTTTGGTTTGAAAAATGCACCTGCCACTTTTCAAAGGTTGGTGAACACAGTCCTGCAAGGGCTGGAAGCTTTCAGTGCAGCATATTTGGACGATATAGCTGTCTTTAGCTCCAGCTGGGATGATCACCTGGTCCACCTATGGAAAGTTTTGGAGGCCCTGCAGAAGGCAGGCCTCACTATCAAGGCTTCAAAGTGCCAGATAGGGCAGGGGAAGGTGGTTTATCTGGGACACCTTGTTGGTGGGGAACAGATTGCACCACTTCAGGGGAAAATCCAAACAATTATTGATTGGGTTCCCCCTACCACTCAGACTCAGGTGAGAGCCTTCCTAGGCCTCACTGGGTATTACAGGAGGTTCATTAAGAACTATGGCTCCATTGCAGCCCCTCTTAATGACCTCACATCCAAGAAAATGCCTAAAAAGGTATTATGGACAGCAAACTGTCAGAAAGCTTTTGAGGAGCTGAAGCAGGCCATGTGCTCTGCACCTGTCCTGAAAAGCCCTTGTTACTCTAAAAAATTCTATGTCCAAACTGATGCATCTGAATTAGGAGTAGGGGCAGTCCTATCACAACTTAATTCTGAGGGCCAGGATCAACCTCTTGCTTTTATTAGTAGGAGGTTGACCCCTAGAGAAAAGCGTTGGTCTGCCATAGAGAGGGAGGCCTTTGCTGTGGTCTGGGCTCTGAAGAAGTTGAGGCCATACCTGTTTGGCACTCACTTCATTGTTCAGACAGACCACAAACCTCTACTTTGGCTAAAACAAATGAAAGGTGAAAATCCTAAATTGTTGAGGTGGTCCATATCCATACAGGGAATGGACTATACAGTGGAACATAGACCTGGGAGTAGCCACTCCAATGCAGATGGACTCTCCAGATATTTCCACTTAGACAATGAAGACTCATCAGGTCATGGCTAGTCTTATTGTCCTTCGTTTGGGGGGGGGTTGTGTAGGAAAGTACCATCTTGCCTGGCATGTTACCCCCATTTTTCACTGTATATATGTTGTTTTAGTTGTATGTGTCACTGGGACCCTGGTAACCCAGGGCCCCAGTGCTCATAAGTGTGCCTGAATGTGTTACCTGTGTAGTGACTAACTGTCTCACTGAGGCTCTGCTAATCAGAACCTCAGTGGTTATGCTCTCTCATTTCTTTCTAAATTGTCACTAACAGGCTAGTGACCAATTTTACCAATTTACATTGGCTTACTGGAACACCCTTATAATTCCCTAGTATATGGTACTGAGGTACCCAGGGTATTGGGGTTCCAGGAGATCCCTATGGGCTGCAGCATTTCTTTTGCCACCCATAGGGAGCTCTGACAATTCTTACACAGGCCTGCCACTGCAGCCTGAGTGAAATAACGTCCACGTTATTTCACAGCCATTTTACACTGCACTTAAGTAACTTATAAGTCACCTATATGTCTAACCTTTACCTGGTAAAGGTTAGGTGCAAAGTTACTTAGTGTGAGGGCACCATGGCACTAGCCAAGGTGCCCCCACATTGTTCAGGGCCAATTTCCCTGACTTTGTGAGTGCGGGGACACCATTACACGCGTGCACTACATATAGGTCACTACCTATATGTAGCTTCACAATGGTAACTCCGAATATGGCCATGTAACAAGTCTATGATCATGGAATTGCCCCCTCTATGCCATCCTGGCATAGTTGGCACAATCCCATGATCCCAGTGGTCTGTAGCACAGACCCTGGTACTGCCAAACTGCCCTTCCTGGGGTTTCACTGCAGCTGCTGCTGCTGCCAACCCATCAGACAGGCATCTGCCCTCCTGGGGTCCAGCCAGGCCTGGCCCAGGATGGCAGAACAAAGAACTTCCTCTGAGAGAGGGTGTGACACCCTCTCCCTTTGGAAAATGGTGTGAAGGCAGGGGAGGAGTAGCCTCCCCCAGCCTCTGGAAATGCTTTCTTGGGCACAGATGTGCCCAATTCTGCATAAGCCAGTCTACACCGGTTCAGGGGACCCCTTAGCCCTGCTCTGGCGCGAAACTGGACAAAGGAAAGGGGAGTGACCACTCCCCTGACCTGCACCTCCCCTGGGAGGTGTCCAGAGCTCCTCCAGTGTGCTCCAGACCTCTGCCATCTTGGAAACAGAGGTGCTGCTGGCACACTGGACTGCTCTGAGTGGCCAGTGCCACCAGGTGACGTCAGAGACTCCTTCTGATAGGCTCCTTCAGGTGTTGCTAGCCTATCCTCTCTCCTAGGTAGCCAAACCCTCTTTTCTGGCTATTTAGGGTCTCTGTCTCTGGGGAAACTTTAGATAACGAATGCAAGAGCTCATCCGAGTTCCTCTGCATCTCTCTCTTCACCTTCTGCCAAGGAATCGACTGCTGACCGCGCTGGAAGCCTGCAACACTGCAACAAAGTAGCAAAGACGACTACTGCAACTCTGTAACGCTGATCCTGCCGCCTTCTCGACTGTTTTCCTGGTGGTGCATGCTGTGGGGGTAGTCTGCCTCCTCTCTGCACTAGAAGCTCCGAAGAAATCTCCTGTGGGTCGACGGAATCTTCCCCCTGCAACCGCAGGCACCAAAAAGCTGCATTACCAGTCCCTTGGGTCTCCTCTCAGCACGACGAGCGAGGTCCCTCGAATCCAGCAACTCTGTCCAAGTGACTCCCACAGTCCAGTGACTCTTCAGTCCAAGTTTGGTGGAGGTAAGTCCTTGCCTCACCTCGCTAGACTGAATTGCTGGGAACCGCGACTTTTGCAGCTACTCCGGCCTCCGTGCACTTCCGGCGGAAATCCTTTGTGCACAGTCCAGCCTGGGTCCACGGCACTCTAACCTGCATTGCACGACCTCCTAAGTTGTTCTCCGGCGACGTGGGACTTCTTTGTGCGACTTCGGGTGAGCACCGTTTCACGCATCCTCGTAGTGCCTGTTTCTGGCACTTCTCCAGGTGCTACCTGCTGCTAAGAGGGCTCCTTGTCTTGCTCGATGTCCCCTCTACCTCCTGCTCCAATTTGCAACCTCCTGGTCCCTCCTGGGCCACAGCAGCATCCAAAAACGCTAACCGCACGATTTGCAGCTAGCAAGGCTTGTTGGCTTTCTTTCGGTGGGAAAACACTTCTGTACGACTCTACAAGGCGAGACGGATCGGTCCTCCAAAGGGGAAGTCTCTAGCCCTTTGCGTTCCTGCAGAAACAGCAGCTTCTTCTGTCCAGTGGAAGCTTCTTTGCACCCGCAGCAGGCATTTCCTGGGCATCTGCCCATCTCCGACTTGCTTGTGACTTTTGGACTTGGTCTCCTTGTTCCACAGGTACCCCAGATTGGAAATCCAGCGTTGTTGCATTGTTGGTTTGTGTCTTTCCTGCATTATTCCTCTAACACGACTTCTTTATCCTTAGGGGAACTTTAGTGCACTTTGCACTCACTTTTCAGGGTCTTGGGGAGGGTTATTTTTCTAACTCTCACTATTTTCTAATAGTCCCAGCGACCCTCTACAAGGTCACATAGGTTTGGGGTCCATTCGTGGTTCGCATTCCACTTTTGGAGTATATGGTTTGTGTTGCCCCTATCCCTATGTTTCCCCATTGCATCCTATTGTAACTATACATTGTTTGCACTGTTTTCTAAGACTATACTGCATATTTTTGCTATTGTGTATATATATCTTGTGTATATTTCCTATCCTCTCACTGAGGGTACACTCTAAGATACTTTGGCATATTGTCATAAAAATAAAGTACCTTTATTTTTAGTATAACTGTGTTTTGTGTTTTCTTATGATATTGTGCATATGACACTAAGTGGTACTGTAGTAGCTTCACCCGTCTCCTAGTTCAGCCTAAGCTGCTCTGCTAAGCTACCATTATCTATCAGCCTAAGCTGCTAGACACCCTATACACTAATAAGGGATAACTGGGCCTGGTGCAAGGTGCAAGTACCCCTTGGTACTCACTACAAGCCAGTCCAGCCTCCTACATTGGTTGTGCAGTGGTGGGATAAGTGCTTTGAGACTACTTACCACTCTTGTCATTGTACTTTTCATAAGAGAAAAATATACAAAACAAGGTCAGTGTATATACACATAGCCAAAAAGTTTTGCATTTCCTCTTTTCACTCTTTTCTAAGTGCTGAAAAGTACTTCTAAACTTTCTAAAAAGTTCTAAAAAGTTTTAAAAGTTTTTTTTCTCTGTCTTTCTAAAAGCTCTGACAAACTTTTTCTCTTTTTCTATCACTTTAACTCTCTCTAAAAATGTCTGGCACAGGCCAAAATGTTGATCTGTCCAAACTTGCATATGATCACCTTAGCTGGAAAGGAGCAAGGAGTCTCTGCATAGAGAGAGGTTTGAGTGTAGGGAAGAATCCTTCCTTGGAACTGTTACTTAATATGCTTAGAGAACAGGATAAGGCTAAAAGTGCCCCATCTGTTGAAAAAGTAGCTAATGGTTCTCAATCTGATCCAGGGACTCCCCCAGGTAAAGGTTCAGGAAAGAAACTTCTTAGCCTTCCCATTACAAGACAGTCTAGCATAGTTGGTAATGATGAAGAGCCACACCATACAAATAGTGTTGTCTCACATCATAGCAAAAGCATTTATTCACACCACAGTGGTACTGATGTTTCTGTTAGCCAAGCTGTTAGGGTGCCTTCTGTAAGGGACAGGTCTCCTTCTGTTCATTCCCATCATACCTCTGTATCTAGAAATGTCCCTCCCACCAACCCTGATGACAGATTGTTAGAAAGGGAACTCAATAAGTTGAGGGTGGAACAAACCAGACTGAAGCTTAAAAAGCAACAGCTGGATTTGGATAGACAGTCTTTAGAATTAGAGAAGGAAAGACAGAAGTTGGGTTTAGAAACCCATGGTGGCAGCAGCAGTATTCCCCATAGTCATCCTGCAAAAGAGCATGATTCCAGGAATCTGCACAAGATAGTTCCCCCTTATAAGGAGGGGGATGACATTAACAAGTGGTTTGCTGCACTTGAGAGGGCCTGTGTTGTACAGGATGTCCCTCAAAGGCAGTGGGCTGCTATCCTATGGCTATCATTTAGTGGAAAAGGTAGGGATAGGTTCCTTACTGTGAAAGAAAGTGATGCCAATAATTTTACAGTACTTAAGAATGCACTCCTGGATGGTTATGGCTTAACCACTGAACAGTACAGGATAAAGTTCAGAGAGACCAAAAAGGAGTCTTCACAAGACTGGGTTGATTTCATTGACCATTCAGTGAAGGCCTTGGAGGGGTGGTTACATGGCAGTAAAGTTACTGATTATGACAGCCTGTATAACTTGATCCTGAGAGAGCATATTCTTAATAATTGTGTGTCTGATTTGTTGCACCAGTACTTGGTGGACTCTGATCTGACCTCTCCCCAAGAATTGGGAAAGAAGGCAGACAAATGGGTCAGAACAAGGGTGAACAGAAAAGTTCATACAGGGGGTAACAAAGATGGCAACAAAAAGAAGGATGGTAAGTCTTCTGACAAGGGTGGGGACAAATCTAAAAATGAGTCTTCATCAGGCCCACAAAAACACTCTGGTGGGGGTGGTGGGTCCAAATCCTCCTTTAATCAAAACAAAGAAAAGAAACCATGGTGCTATTTATGTAAAGTAAAAGGCCATTGGACAACAGATCCCAGTTGTCCAAAGAAAAGCACCAAGCCTCCTACCACTACAACCCCTACTGCTACCCCTAGTGTCCCTACTAATAGCAGTGGTGGTGGGAGCAAACCTACTAATAGCCAATCCAAGGGAGTAGCTGGGCTCACTATTGGTAACTTAGTTGGGGTTGGCCTTGTTAGGGAGGCCACAGAGGCTGTGTTAGTCTCTGAGGGGGCTATTGATTTAGCCACCTTAGTTGCTTGTCCCCTTAATATGGATAAGTACAAGCAGCTACCCCTAATAAATGGTGTTGAGGTTCAGGCCTACAGGGACACTGGAGCCAGTGTGACTATGGTCATAGAGAAACTGGTCCACCCTGAACAACACCTACTTGGTCACCAGTACCAAGTAACCGATGCTCACAACAACACACTTAGCCACCCCATGGCTGTTGTTAATCTCAACTGGGGGGGGGGGTTACTGGTCCAAAGAAAGTTGTGGTAGCCACAGATTTACCTGTAGACTGTCTACTAGGAAATGATTTGGAGACATCAGCTTGGTCAGATGTGGAGTTGGAGGCCCATGCAGCAATGCTGGGCATCCCAGGGCATATTTTTGCTTTGACAAGGGCTAAGGCCAAAAAGCAAAAAGGACAGGGAAGCTTGGATCCTGGAACAATGGACCAAGTGCTCCCTAAAGCTAGGGCTAGTAGAAGCAAACCACTTCCTACTATCCCTCCCTCTACAGTGGATTCAACTTCTGAGGAAGAAGAATTCCCTCCCTGTGCAGAACCTACACCAGAGGAGCTGGAAGCAGACACTGCTGAGCTTTTGGGTGAAGGGGGGCCTGCCAGGGAGGAGCTGAGTGTGGCACAGCAAACCTGTCCCACATTAGAGGGTCTAAGACAGCAAGCTGTCAAACAGGCTAATGGGGATGTCAGTGACTCTCACAGAGTTTACTGGGAGGACAACCTCTTGTACACTGAGCATAGGGATCCTAAACCTGGAGCTGCCAGGAGATTAGTGATTCCTCAGGAGTACAGAAAGTTCCTCCTAACTCTTGCCCACGACATTCCCCTAGCTGGGCACCTGGGACAAATGAAAACTTGGGACAGACTGGTTCCCTTGTTTCATTGGCCTAGGATGTCAGAGGACACAAAAGATTTTTGTAAGTCCTGTGAAACCTGTCAAGCCAGTGGCAAGACAGGTGGCACTCCAAAGGCACCCCTTATTCCACTGCCTGTGGTTGGGGTACCCTTTGAAAGGGTAGGGGTTGACATAGTTGGCCCCCTTGACCCTCCTACTGCTTCAGGCAATAGGTTTATCTTGGTGGTAGTGGACCATGCCACAAGATACCCTGAAGCAATTCCTTTAAGGACCACTACAGCTCCTGCAGTGGCAAAGGCCCTCCTGGGAATATTTTCTAGGGTGGGCTTCCCAAAGGAAGTAGTATCAGACAGGGGAAGCAATTTCATGTCTGCATACTTAAAGGCCATGTGGAAGGAGTGTGGTGTAACTTACAAGTTCACAACACCCTATCATCCACAAACAAATGGACTGGTGGAGAGATTTAATAAAACTCTCAAAGGCATGATTATGGGTCTCCCTGAAAAACTCCGCAGGAGATGGGATATCCTTCTACCATGCCTCCTTTTTGCCTACAGGGAGGTAGCCCAGAAAGGAGTGGGCTTCAGCCCCTTTGAACTTCTTTTTGGACACCCTGTTAGGGGTCTACTCACACTTGTAAAGGAGGGTTGGGAACAACCTTTAAAAGCTCCTAAGCAGGATATTGTGGATTATGTACTTGGCCTCAGATCAAGGATGGCTGAGTACATGAAAAAGGCCAGCAAAAACCTTCAGGCCAGCCAAGAGCTCCAGAAGCAATGGCATGATCAGAAGGCTGTTTTGGTTCAGTACCAACCAGGGCAGAAAGTGTGGGTCTTGGAGCCTGTGGCCCCAAGAGCACTCCAAGATAAATGGAGTGGACCCCACACAATTGTTGAAAAGAAGGGAGAAGTCACCTATTTAGTTGACTTAGGCACTGCCAGGAGTCCCCTTAGGGTGCTCCATGTCAACCGCCTGAAACCCTACTATGACAGGGCTGATCTCACCCTGCTCATGGCAACTGATGAGGGACAGGAAGAAGACAGTGATCCTCTACCTGATCTCTTCTCTTCCACAGAACAAGATGCTCTTGTGGAAGGTGTAGTTTTGGCTGATTGTCTTACTGCTGAGCAGAAAGACCATTGCATAAATCTCCTAGATCAATTCTCTGAACTCTTCTCTACTGTGCCAGGTACCACTTCTTGGTGTGAGCACACTATAGATACTGGAGACAGTTTACCTGTCAAAAGTAAGATCTATAGGCAGCCTGACCATGTCAGGGACTGCATAAAGCAAGAGGTGCAGAAAATGTTAGAACTAGGAGTGGTTGAGCACTCTGAAAGTCCATGGGCTTCTCCTGTGGTACTTGTACCAAAACCCCATTCCAAAGATGGAAAGAAGGAAATGCGGTTTTGTGTAGACTATAGAGGTCTCAACTTGGTAACCAAAACTGATGCTCACCCTATACCCAGGGCAGATGAGCTCATAGATACACTGGCATCTGCCAAGTATCTAAGCACTTTTGATTTGACTGCAGGGTATTGGCAGATCAAATTGTCAGAAGATGCTAAACCTAAAACTGCATTTTCAACCATTGGAGGACATTACCAGTTTACTGTAATGCCTTTTGGTTTGAAAAATGCACCTGCCACTTTTCAAAGGTTGGTGAACACAGTCCTGCAAGGGCTGGAAGCTTTCAGTGCAGCATATTTGGACGATATCATCCAGCTGGGATGATCACCTGGTCCACCTATGGAAAGTTTTGGAGGCCCTGCAGAAGGCAGGCCTCACTATCAAGGCTTCAAAGTGCCAGATAGGGCAGGGGAAGGTGGTTTATCTGGGACACCTTGTTGGTGGGGAACAGATTGCACCACTTCAGGGGAAAATCCAAACAATTATTGATTGGGTTCCCCCTACCACTCAGACTCAGGTGAGAGCCTTCCTAGGCCTCACTGGGTATTACAGGAGGTTCATTAAGAACTATGGCTCCATTGCAGCCCCTCTTAATGACCTCACATCCAAGAAAATGCCTAAAAAGGTATTATGGACAGCAAACTGTCAGAAAGCTTTTGAGGAGCTGAAGCAGGCCATGTGCTCTGCACCTGTCCTGAAAAGCCCTTGTTACTCTAAAAAATTCTATGTCCAAACTGATGCATCTGAATTAGGAGTAGGGGCAGTCCTATCACAACTTAATTCTGAGGGCCAGGATCAACCTCTTGCTTTTATTAGTAGGAGGTTGACCCCTAGAGAAAAGCGTTGGTCTGCCATAGAGAGGGAGGCCTTTGCTGTGGTCTGGGCTCTGAAGAAGTTGAGGCCATACCTGTTTGGCACTCACTTCATTGTTCAGACAGACCACAAACCTCTACTTTGGCTAAAACAAATGAAAGGTGAAAATCCTAAATTGTTGAGGTGGTCCATATCCCTACAGGGAATGGACTATACAGTGGAACATAGACCTGGGAGTAGCCACTCCAATGCAGATGGACTCTCCAGATATTTCCACTTAGACAATGAAGACTCATCAGGTCATGGCTAGTCTTATTGTCCTTCGTTTGGGGGGGGTTGTGTAGGAAAGTACCATCTTGCCTGGCATGTTACCCCCATTTTTCACTGTATATATGTTGTTTTAGTTGTATGTGTCACTGGGACCCTGGTAACCCAGGGCCCCAGTGCTCATAAGTGTGCCTGAATGTGTTACCTGTGTAGTGACTAACTGTCTCACTGAGGCTCTGCTAATCAGAACCTCAGTGGTTATGCTCTCTCATTTCTTTCTAAATTGTCACTAACAGGCTAGTGACCAATTTTACCAATTTACATTGGCTTACTGGAACACCCTTATAATTCCCTAGTATATGGTACTGAGGTACCCAGGGTATTGGGGTTCCAGGAGATCCCTATGGGCTGCAGCATTTCTTTTGCCACCCATAGGGAGCTCTGACAATTCTTACACAGGCCTGCCACTGCAGCCTGAGTGAAATAACGTCCACGTTATTTCACAGCCATTTTACACTGCACTTAAGTAACTTATAAGTCACCTATATGTCTAACCTTTACCTGGTAAAGGTTAGGTGCCAAGTTACTTAGTGTGAGGGCACCCTGGCACTAGCCAAGGTGCCCCCACATTGTTCAGGGCCAATTTCCCTGACTTTGTGAGTGCGGGGACACCATTACACGCGTGCACTACATATAGGTCACTACCTATATGTAGCTTCACAATGGTAACTCCGAATATGGCCATGTAACATGTCTATGATCATGGAATTGCCCCCTCTATGCCATCCTGGCATAGTTGGCACAATCCCATGATCCCAGTGGTCTGTAGCACAGACCCTGGTACTGCCAAACTGCCCTTCCTGGGGTTTCACTGCAGCTGCTGCTGCTGCCAACCCCTCAGACAGGCATCTGCCCTCCTGGGGTCCAGCCAGGCCTGGCCCAGGATGGCAGAACAAAGAACTTCCTCTGAGAGAGGGTGTGACACCCTCTCCCTTTGGAAAATGGTGTGAAGGCAGGGGAGGAGTAGCCTCCCCCAGCCTCTGGAAATGCTTTCTTGGGCACAGATGTGCCCAATTCTGCATAAGCCAGTCTACACCGGTTCAGGGGACCCCTTAGCCCTGCTCTGGCGCGAAACTGGACAAAGGAAAGGGGAGTGACCACTCCCCTGACCTGCACCTCCCCTGGGAGGTGTCCAGAGCTCCTCCAGTGTGCTCCAGACCTCTGCCATCTTGGAAACAGAGGTGCTGCTGGCACACTGGACTGCTCTGAGTGGCCAGTGCCACCAGGTGACGTCAGAGACTCCTTCTGATAGGCTCCTTCAGGTGTTGCTAGCCTATCCTCTCTCCTAGGTAGCCAAACCCTCTTTTCTGGCTATTTAGGGTCTCTGTCTCTGGGGAAACTTTAGATAACGAATGCAAGAGCTCATCCGAGTTCCTCTGCATCTCTCTCTTCACCTTCTGCCAAGGAATCGACTGCTGACCGCGCTGGAAGCCTGCAACACTGCAACAAAGTAGCAAAGACGACTACTGCAACTCTGTAACGCTGATCCTGCCGCCTTCTCGACTGTTTTCCTGGTGGTGCATGCTGTGGGGGTAGTCTGCCTCCTCTCTGCACTAGAAGCTCCGAAGAAATCTCCTGTGGGTCGACGGAATCTTCCCCCTGCAACCGCAGGCACCAAAAAGCTGCATTACCAGTCCCTTGGGTCTCCTCTCAGCACGACGAGCGAGGTCCCTCGAATCCAGCAACTCTGTCCAAGTGACTCCCACAGTCCAGTGACTCTTCAGTCCAAGTTTGGTGGAGGTAAGTCCTTGCCTCACCTCGCTAGACTGAATTGCTGGGAACCGCGACTTTTGCAGCTACTCCGGCCTCCGTGCACTTCCGGCGGAAATCCTTTGTGCACAGTCCAGCCTGGGTCCACGGCACTCTAACCTGCATTGCACGACCTCCTAAGTTGTTCTCCGGCGACGTGGGACTTCTTTGTGCGACTTCGGGTGAGCACCGTTTCACGCATCCTCGTAGTGCCTGTTTCTGGCACTTCTCCAGGTGCTACCTGCTGCTAAGAGGGCTCCTTGTCTTGCTCGATGTCCCCTCTACCTCCTGCTCCAATTTGCAACCTCCTGGTCCCTCCTGGGCCACAGCAGCATCCAAAAACGCTAACCGCACGATTTGCAGCTAGCAAGGCTTGTTGGCTTTCTTTCGGTGGGAAAACACTTCTGTACGACTCTACAAGGCGAGACGGATCGGTCCTCCAAAGGGGAAGTCTCTAGCCCTTTGCGTTCCTGCAGAAACAGCAGCTTCTTCTGTCCAGTGGAAGCTTCTTTGCACCCGCAGCAGGCATTTCCTGGGCATCTGCCCATCTCCGACTTGCTTGTGACTTTTGGACTTGGTCTCCTTGTTCCACAGGTACCCCAGATTGGAAATCCAGCGTTGTTGCATTGTTGGTTTGTGTCTTTCCTGCATTATTCCTCTAACACGACTTCTTTATCCTTAGGGGAACTTTAGTGCACTTTGCACTCACTTTTCAGGGTCTTGGGGAGGGTTATTTTTCTAACTCTCACTATTTTCTAATAGTCCCAGCGACCCTCTACAAGGTCACATAGGTTTGGGGTCCATTCGTGGTTCGCATTCCACTTTTGGAGTATATGGTTTGTGTTGCCCCTATCCCTATGTTTCCCCATTGCATCCTATTGTAACTATACATTGTTTGCACTGTTTTCTAAGACTATACTGCATATTTTTGCTATTGTGTATATATATCTTGTGTATATTTCCTATCCTCTCACTGAGGGTACACTCTAAGATACTTTGGCATATTGTCATAAAAATAAAGTACCTTTATTTTTAGTATAACTGTGTTTTGTGTTTTCTTATGATATTGTGCATATGACACTAAGTGGTACTGTAGTAGCTTCACCCGTCTCCTAGTTCAGCCTAAGCTGCTCTGCTAAGCTACCATTATCTATCAGCCTAAGCTGCTAGACACCCTATACACTAATAAGGGATAACTGGGCCTGGTGCAAGGTGCAAGTACCCCTTGGTACTCACTACAAGCCAGTCCAGCCTCCTACATTGGTTGTGCAGTGGTGGGATAAGTGCTTTGAGACTACTTACCACTCTTGTCATTGTACTTTTCATAAGAGAAAAATATACAAAACAAGGTCAGTGTATATACACATAGCCAAAAAGTTTTGCATTTCCTCTTTTCACTCTTTTCTAAGTGCTGAAAAGTACTTCTAAACTTTCTAAAAAGTTCTAAAAAGTTTTAAAAGTTTTTTTTCTCTGTCTTTCTAAAAGCTCTGACAAACTTTTTCTCTTTTTCTATCACTTTAACTCTCTCTAAAAATGTCTGGCACAGGCCAAAATGTTGATCTGTCCAAACTTGCATATGATCACCTTAGCTGGAAAGGAGCAAGGAGTCTCTGCATAGAGAGAGGTTTGAGTGTAGGGAAGAATCCTTCCTTGGAACTGTTACTTAATATGCTTAGAGAACAGGATAAGGCTAAAAGTGCCCCATCTGTTGAAAAAGTAGCTAATGGTTCTCAATCTGATCCAGGGACTCCCCCAGGTAAAGGTTCAGGAAAGAAACTTCTTAGCCTTCCCATTACAAGACAGTCTAGCATAGTTGGTAATGATGAAGAGCCACACCATACAAATAGTGTTGTCTCACATCATAGCAAAAGCATTTATTCACACCACAGTGGTACTGATGTTTCTGTTAGCCAAGCTGTTAGGGTGCCTTCTGTAAGGGACAGGTCTCCTTCTGTTCATTCCCATCATACCTCTGTATCTAGAAATGTCCCTCCCACCAACCCTGATGACAGATTGTTAGAAAGGGAACTCAATAAGTTGAGGGTGGAACAAACCAGACTGAAGCTTAAAAAGCAACAGCTGGATTTGGATAGACAGTCTTTAGAATTAGAGAAGGAAAGACAGAAGTTGGGTTTAGAAACCCATGGTGGCAGCAGCAGTATTCCCCATAGTCATCCTGCAAAAGAGCATGATTCCAGGAATCTGCACAAGATAGTTCCCCCTTATAAGGAGGGGGATGACATTAACAAGTGGTTTGCTGCACTTGAGAGGGCCTGTGTTGTACAGGATGTCCCTCAAAGGCAGTGGGCTGCTATCCTATGGCTATCATTTAGTGGAAAAGGTAGGGATAGGCTCCTTACTGTGAAAGAAAGTGATGCCAATAATTTTACAGTACTTAAGAATGCACTCCTGGATGGTTATGGCTTAACCACTGAACAGTACAGGATAAAGTTCAGAGAGACCAAAAAGGAGTCTTCACAAGACTGGGTTGATTTCATTGACCATTCAGTGAAGGCCTTGGAGGGGTGGTTACATGGCAGTAAAGTTACTGATTATGACAGCCTGTATAACTTGATCCTGAGAGAGCATATTCTTAATAATTGTGTGTCTGATTTGTTGCACCAGTACTTGGTGGACTCTGATCTGACCTCTCCCCAAGAATTGGGAAAGAAGGCAGACAAATGGGTCAGAACAAGGGTGAACAGAAAAGTTCATACAGGGGGTAACAAAGATGGCAACAAAAAGAAGGATGGTAAGTCTTCTGACAAGGGTGGGGACAAATCTAAAAATGAGTCTTCATCAGGCCCACAAAAACACTCTGGTGGGGGTGGTGGGTCCAAATCCTCCTTTAATCAAAACAAAGAAAAGAAACCATGGTGCTATTTATGTAAAGTAAAAGGCCATTGGACAACAGATCCCAGTTGTCCAAAGAAAAGCACCAAGCCTCCTACCACTACAACCCCTACTGCTACCCCTAGTGTCCCTACTAATAGCAGTGGTGGTGGGAGCAAACCTACTAATAGCCAATCCAAGGGAGTAGCTGGGCTCACTATTGGTAACTTAGTTGGGGTTGGCCTTGTTAGGGAGGCCACAGAGGCTGTGTTAGTCTCTGAGGGGGCTATTGATTTAGCCACCTTAGTTGCTTGTCCCCTTAATATGGATAAGTACAAGCAGCTACCCCTAATAAATGGTGTTGAGGTTCAGGCCTACAGGGACACTGGAGCCAGTGTGACTATGGTCATAGAGAAACTGGTCCACCCTGAACAACACCTACTTGGTCACCAGTACCAAGTAACCGATGCTCACAACAACACACTTAGCCACCCCATGGCTGTTGTTAATCTCAACTGGGGGGGGGGTTACTGGTCCAAAGAAAGTTGTGGTAGCCACAGATTTACCTGTAGACTGTCTACTAGGAAATGATTTGGAGACATCAGCTTGGTCAGATGTGGAGTTGGAGGCCCATGCAGCAATGCTGGGCATCCCAGGGCATATTTTTGCTTTGACAAGGGCTAAGGCCAAAAAGCAAAAAGGACAGGGAAGCTTGGATCCTGGAACAATGGACCAAGTGCTCCCTAAAGCTAGGGCTAGTAGAAGCAAACCACTTCCTACTATCCCTCCCTCTACAGTGGATTCAACTTCTGAGGAAGAAGAATTCCCTCCCTGTGCAGAACCTACACCAGAGGAGCTGGAAGCAGACACTGCTGAGCTTTTGGGTGAAGGGGGGCCTGCCAGGGAGGAGCTGAGTGTGGCACAGCAAACCTGTCCCACATTAGAGGGTCTAAGACAGCAAGCTGTCAAACAGGCTAATGGGGATGTCAGTGACTCTCACAGAGTTTACTGGGAGGACAACCTCTTGTACACTGAGCATAGGGATCCTAAACCTGGAGCTGCCAGGAGATTAGTGATTCCTCAGGAGTACAGAAAGTTCCTCCTAACTCTTGCCCACGACATTCCCCTAGCTGGGCACCTGGGACAAATGAAAACTTGGGACAGACTGGTTCCCTTGTTTCATTGGCCTAGGATGTCAGAGGACACAAAAGATTTTTGTAAGTCCTGTGAAACCTGTCAAGCCAGTGGCAAGACAGGTGGCACTCCAAAGGCACCCCTTATTCCACTGCCTGTGGTTGGGGTACCCTTTGAAAGGGTAGGGGTTGACATAGTTGGCCCCCTTGACCCTCCTACTGCTTCAGGCAATAGGTTTATCTTGGTGGTAGTGGACCATGCCACAAGATACCCTGAAGCAATTCCTTTAAGGACCACTACAGCTCCTGCAGTGGCAAAGGCCCTCCTGGGAATATTTTCTAGGGTGGGCTTCCCAAAGGAAGTAGTATCAGACAGGGGAAGCAATTTCATGTCTGCATACTTAAAGGCCATGTGGAAGGAGTGTGGTGTAACTTACAAGTTCACAACACCCTATCATCCACAAACAAATGGACTGGTGGAGAGATTTAATAAAACTCTCAAAGGCATGATTATGGGTCTCCCTGAAAAACTCCGCAGGAGATGGGATATCCTTCTACCATGCCTCCTTTTTGCCTACAGGGAGGTACCCCAGAAAGGAGTGGGCTTCAGCCCCTTTGAACTTCTTTTTGGACACCCTGTTAGGGGTCCACTCACACTTGTAAAGGAGGGTTGGGAACAACCTTTAAAAGCTCCTAAGCAGGATATTGTGGATTATGTACTTGGCCTCAGATCAAGGATGGCTGAGTACATGAAAAAGGCCAGCAAAAACCTTCAGGCCAGCCAAGAGCTCCAGAAGCAATGGCATGATCAGAAGGCTGTTTTGGTTCAGTACCAACCAGGGCAGAAAGTGTGGGTCTTGGAGCCTGTGGCCCCAAGAGCACTCCAAGATAAATGGAGTGGACCCCACACAATTGTTGAAAAGAAGGGAGAAGTCACCTATTTAGTTGACTTAGGCACTGCCAGGAGTCCCCTTAGGGTGCTCCATGTCAACCGCCTGAAACCCTACTATGACATGGCTGATCTCACCCTGCTCATGGCAACTGATGAGGGACAGGAAGAAGACAGTGATCCTCTACCTGATCTCTTCTCTTCCACAGAACAAGATGCTCTTGTGGAAGGTGTAGTTTTGGCTGATTGTCTTACTGCTGAGCAGAAAGACCATTGCATAAATCTCCTAGATCAATTCTCTGAACTCTTCTCTACTGTGCCAGGTACCACTTCTTGGTGTGAGCACACTATAGATACTGGAGACAGTTTACCTGTCAAAAGTAAGATCTATAGGCAGCCTGACCATGTCAGGGACTGCATAAAGCAAGAGGTGCAGAAAATGTTAGAACTAGGAGTGGTTGAGCACTCTGAAAGTCCATGGGCTTCTCCTGTGGTACTTGTACCAAAACCCCATTCCAAAGATGGAAAGAAGGAAATGCGGTTTTGTGTAGACTATAGAGGTCTCAACTTGGTAACCAAAACTGATGCTCACCCTATAACCAGGGCAGATGAGCTCATAGATACACTGGCATCTGCCAAGTATCTAAGCACTTTTGATTTGACTGCAGGGTATTGGCAGATCAAATTGTCAGAAGATGCTAAACCTAAAACTGCATTTTCAACCATTGGAGGACATTACCAGTTTACTGTAATGCCTTTTGGTTTGAAAAATGCACCTGCCACTTTTCAAAGGTTGGTGAACACAGTCCTGCAAGGGCTGGAAGCTTTCAGTGCAGCATATTTGGACGATATAGCTGTCTTTAGCTCCAGCTGGGATGATCACCTGGTCCACCTATGGAAAGTTTTGGAGGCCCTGCAGAAGGCAGGCCTCACTATCAAGGCTTCAAAGTGCCAGATAGGGCAGGGGAAGGTGGTTTATCTGGGACACCTTGTTGGTGGGGAACAGATTGCACCACTTCAGGGGAAAATCCAAACAATTATTGATTGGGTTCCCCCTACCACTCAGACTCAGGTGAGAGCCTTCCTAGGCCTCACTGGGTATTACAGGAGGTTCATTAAGAACTATGGCTCCATTGCAGCCCCTCTTAATGACCTCACATCCAAGAAAATGCCTAAAAAGGTATTATGGACAGCAAACTGTCAGAAAGCTTTTGAGGAGCTGAAGCAGGCCATGTGCTCTGCACCTGTCCTGAAAAGCCCTTGTTACTCTAAAAAATTCTATGTCCAAACTGATGCATCTGAATTAGGAGTAGGGGCAGTCCTATCACAACTTAATTCTGAGGGCCAGGATCAACCTCTTGCTTTTATTAGTAGGAGGTTGACCCCTAGAGAAAAGCGTTGGTCTGCCATAGAGAGGGAGGCCTTTGCTGTGGTCTGGGCTCTGAAGAAGTTGAGGCCATACCTGTTTGGCACTCACTTCATTGTTCAGACAGACCACAAACCTCTACTTTGGCTAAAACAAATGAAAGGTGAAAATCCTAAATTGTTGAGGTGGTCCATATCCATACAGGGAATGGACTATACAGTGGAACATAGACCTGGGAGTAGCCACTCCAATGCAGATGGACTCTCCAGATATTTCCACTTAGACAATGAAGACTCATCAGGTCATGGCTAGTCTTATTGTCCTTCGTTTGGGGGGGGGTTGTGTAGGAAAGTACCATCTTGCCTGGCATGTTACCCCCATTTTTCACTGTATATATGTTGTTTTAGTTGTATGTGTCACTGGGACCCTGGTAACCCAGGGCCCCAGTGCTCATAAGTGTGCCTGAATGTGTTACCTGTGTAGTGACTAACTGTCTCACTGAGGCTCTGCTAATCAGAACCTCAGTGGTTATGCTCTCTCATTTCTTTCTAAATTGTCACTAACAGGCTAGTGACCAATTTTACCAATTTACATTGGCTTACTGGAACACCCTTATAATTCCCTAGTATATGGTACTGAGGTACCCAGGGTATTGGGGTTCCAGGAGATCCCTATGGGCTGCAGCATTTCTTTTGCCACCCATAGGGAGCTCTGACAATTCTTACACAGGCCTGCCACTGCAGCCTGAGTGAAATAACGTCCACGTTATTTCACAGCCATTTTACACTGCACTTAAGTAACTTATAAGTCACCTATATGTCTAACCTTTACCTGGTAAAGGTTAGGTGCAAAGTTACTTAGTGTGAGGGCACCCTGGCACTAGCCAAGGTGCCCCCACATTGTTCAGGGCCAATTTCCCTGACTTTGTGAGTGCGGGGACACCATTACACGCGTGCACTACATATAGGTCACTACCTATATGTAGCTTCACAATGGTAACTCCGAATATGGCCATGTAACAAGTCTATGATCATGGAATTGCCCCCTCTATGCCATCCTGGCATAGTTGGCACAATCCCATGATCCCAGTGGTCTGTAGCACAGACCCTGGTACTGCCAAACTGCCCTTCCTGGGGTTTCACTGCAGCTGCTGCTGCTGCCAACCCATCAGACAGGCATCTGCCCTCCTGGGGTCCAGCCAGGCCTGGCCCAGGATGGCAGAACAAAGAACTTCCTCTGAGAGAGGGTGTGACACCCTCTCCCTTTGGAAAATGGTGTGAAGGCAGGGGAGGAGTAGCCTCCCCCAGCCTCTGGAAATGCTTTCTTGGGCACAGATGTGCCCAATTCTGCATAAGCCAGTCTACACCGGTTCAGGGGACCCCTTAGCCCTGCTCTGGCGCGAAACTGGACAAAGGAAAGGGGAGTGACCACTCCCCTGACCTGCACCTCCCCTGGGAGGTGTCCAGAGCTCCTCCAGTGTGCTCCAGACCTCTGCCATCTTGGAAACAGAGGTGCTGCTGGCACACTGGACTGCTCTGAGTGGCCAGTGCCACCAGGTGACGTCAGAGACTCCTTCTGATAGGCTCCTTCAGGTGTTGCTAGCCTATCCTCTCTCCTAGGTAGCCAAACCCTCTTTTCTGGCTATTTAGGGTCTCTGTCTCTGGGGAAACTTTAGATAACGAATGCAAGAGCTCATCCGAGTTCCTCTGCATCTCTCTCTTCACCTTCTGCCAAGGAATCGACTGCTGACCGCGCTGGAAGCCTGCAACACTGCAACAAAGTAGCAAAGACGACTACTGCAACTCTGTAACGCTGATCCTGCCGCCTTCTCGACTGTTTTCCTGGTGGTGCATGCTGTGGGGGTAGTCTGCCTCCTCTCTGCACTAGAAGCTCCAAAGAAATCTCCCGTGGGTCGACGGAATCTTCCCTCTGCAACCGCAGGCACCAAAAAGCTGCATTACCTGTCCCTTGGGTCTCCTCTCAGCACGACGAGCGAGGTCCCTCGAATCCAGCAACTCTGTCCAAGTGACTCCCACAGTCCAGTGACTCTTCAGTCCAAGTTTGGTGGAGGTAAGTCCTTGCCTCACCTCGCTAGACTGCATTGCTGGGAACCGCGACTTTTGCAGCTACTCCGGCCTCCGTGCACTTCCGGCGGAAATCCTTTGTGCACAGTCCAGCCTGGGTCCACGGCACTCTAACCTGCATTGCACGACCTCCTAAGTTGTTCTCCGGCGACGTGGGACTTCTTTGTGCGACTTCGGGTGAGCACCGTTTCACGCATCCTCGTAGTGCCTGTTTCTGGCACTTCTCCGGGTGCTACCTGCTGCTAAGAGGGCTCCTTGTCTTGCTCGACGTCCCCACTACCTCCTGCTCTAATTTGCAACCTCCTGGTCCCTCCTGGGCCACAGCAGCATCCAAAAACCCTAACCGCACGATTTGCAGCTAGCAAGGCTTGTTGGCGTTCTTTCGGCGGGAAAACACTTCTGCACGACTCTACAAGGAGAGAGGGATCCGTCCTCCAAAGGGGAAGTCTCTAGCCCTTTGCGTTCCTGCAGAAACCGCAGCTTCTTCTGTCCAGTGGAAGCTTCTTTGCACCCGCAGCTGGCATTTCCTGGGCATCTGCCCATCTCCGACTTGCTTGTGACTTTTGGACTTGGTCCCCTTGTTCCACAGGTACCCCAGATTGGAAATCCAGCGTTGTTGCATTGTTGGTTTGTGTCTTTCCTGCATTATTCCTCTAACACGACTTCTTTATCCTTAGGGGAACTTTATTGCACTTTGCACTCACTTTTCAGGGTCTTGGGGAGGGTTATTTTTCTAACTCTCACTATTTTCTAATAGTCCCAGCGACCCTCTACAAGGTCACATAGGTTTGGGGTCCATTCGTGGTTCGCATTCCACTTTTGGAGTATATGGTTTGTGTTGCCCCTATCCCTATGTTTCCCCATTGCATCCTATTGTAACTATACATTGTTTGCACTGTTTTCTAAGACTATACTGCATATTTTTGCTATTGTGTATATATATCTTGTGTATATTTCCTATCCTCTCACTGAGGGTACACTCTAAGATACTTTGGCATATTGTCATAAAAATAAAGTACCTTTATTTTTAGTATAACTGTGTTTTGTGTTTTCTTATGATATTGTGCATATGACACTAAGTGGTACTGTAGTAGCTTCACCCGTCTCCTAGTTCAGCCTAAGCTGCTCTGCTAAGCTACCATTATCTATCAGCCTAAGCTGCTAGACACCCTATACACTAATAAGGGATAACTGGGCCTGGTGCAAGGTGCAAGTACCCCTTGGTACTCACTACAAGCCAGTCCAGCCTCCTACATTGGTTGTGCAGTGGTGGGATAAGTGCTTTGAGACTACTTACCACTCTTGTCATTGTACTTTTCATAAGAGAAAAATATACAAAACAAGGTCAGTGTATATACACATAGCCAAAAAGTTTTGCATTTCCTCTTTTCACTCTTTTCTAAGTGCTGAAAAGTACTTCTAAACTTTCTAAAAAGTTCTAAAAAGTTTTAAAAGTTTTTTTTCTCTGTCTTTCTAAAAGCTCTGACAAACTTTTTCTCTTTTTCTATCACTTTAACTCTCTCTAAAAATGTCTGGCACAGGCCAAAATGTTGATCTGTCCAAACTTGCATATGATCACCTTAGCTGGAAAGGAGCAAGGAGTCTCTGCATAGAGAGAGGTTTGAGTGTAGGGAAGAATCCTTCCTTGGAACTGTTACTTAATATGCTTAGAGAACAGGATAAGGCTAAAAGTGCCCCATCTGTTGAAAAAGTAGCTAATGGTTCTCAATCTGATCCAGGGACTCCCCCAGGTAAAGGTTCAGGAAAGAAACTTCTTAGCCTTCCCATTACAAGACAGTCTAGCATAGTTGGTAATGATGAAGAGCCACACCATACAAATAGTGTTGTCTCACATCATAGCAAAAGCATTTATTCACACCACAGTGGTACTGATGTTTCTGTTAGCCAAGCTGTTAGGGTGCCTTCTGTAAGGGACAGGTCTCCTTCTGTTCATTCCCATCATACCTCTGTATCTAGAAATGTCCCTCCCACCAACCCTGATGACAGATTGTTAGAAAGGGAACTCAATAAGTTGAGGGTGGAACAAACCAGACTGAAGCTTAAAAAGCAACAGCTGGATTTGGATAGACAGTCTTTAGAATTAGAGAAGGAAAGACAGAAGTTGGGTTTAGAAACCCATGGTGGCAGCAGCAGTATTCCCCATAGTCATCCTGCAAAAGAGCATGATTCCAGGAATCTGCACAAGATAGTTCCCCCTTATAAGGAGGGGGATGACATTAACAAGTGGTTTGCTGCACTTGAGAGGGCCTGTGTTGTACAGGATGTCCCTCAAAGGCAGTGGGCTGCTATCCTATGGCTATCATTTAGTGGAAAAGGTAGGGATAGGCTCCTTACTGTGAAAGAAAGTGATGCCAATAATTTTACAGTACTTAAGAATGCACTCCTGGATGGTTATGGCTTAACCACTGAACAGTACAGGATAAAGTTCAGAGAGACCAAAAAGGAGTCTTCACAAGACTGGGTTGATTTCATTGACCATTCAGTGAAGGCCTTGGAGGGGTGGTTACATGGCAGTAAAGTTACTGATTATGACAGCCTGTATAACTTGATCCTGAGAGAGCATATTCTTAATAATTGTGTGTCTGATTTGTTGCACCAGTACTTGGTGGACTCTGATCTGACCTCTCCCCAAGAATTGGGAAAGAAGGCAGACAAATGGGTCAGAACAAGGGTGAACAGAAAAGTTCATACAGGGGGTAACAAAGATGGCAACAAAAAGAAGGATGGTAAGTCTTCTGACAAGGGTGGGGACAAATCTAAAAATGAGTCTTCATCAGGCCCACAAAAACACTCTGGTGGGGGTGGTGGGTCCAAATCCTCCTTTAATCAAAACAAAGAAAAGAAACCATGGTGCTATTTATGTAAAGTAAAAGGCCATTGGACAACAGATCCCAGTTGTCCAAAGAAAAGCACCAAGCCTCCTACCACTACAACCCCTACTGCTACCCCTAGTGTCCCTACTAATAGCAGTGGTGGTGGGAGCAAACCTACTAATAGCCAATCCAAGGGAGTAGCTGGGCTCACTATTGGTAACTTAGTTGGGGTTGGCCTTGTTAGGGAGGCCACAGAGGCTGTGTTAGTCTCTGAGGGGGCTATTGATTTAGCCACCTTAGTTGCTTGTCCCCTTAATATGGATAAGTACAAGCAGCTACCCCTAATAAATGGTGTTGAGGTTCAGGCCTACAGGGACACTGGAGCCAGTGTGACTATGGTCATAGAGAAACTGGTCCACCCTGAACAACACCTACTTGGTCACCAGTACCAAGTAACCGATGCTCACAACAACACACTTAGCCACCCCATGGCTGTTGTTAATCTCAACTGGGGGGGGGGTTACTGGTCCAAAGAAAGTTGTGGTAGCCACAGATTTACCTGTAGACTGTCTACTAGGAAATGATTTGGAGACATCAGCTTGGTCAGATGTGGAGTTGGAGGCCCATGCAGCAATGCTGGGCATCCCAGGGCATATTTTTGCTTTGACAAGGGCTAAGGCCAAAAAGCAAAAAGGACAGGGAAGCTTGGATCCTGGAACAATGGACCAAGTGCTCCCTAAAGCTAGGGCTAGTAGAAGCAAACCACTTCCTACTATCCCTCCCTCTACAGTGGATTCAACTTCTGAGGAAGAAGAATTCCCTCCCTGTGCAGAACCTACACCAGAGGAGCTGGAAGCAGACACTGCTGAGCTTTTGGGTGAAGGGGGGCCTGCCAGGGAGGAGCTGAGTGTGGCACAGCAAACCTGTCCCACATTAGAGGGTCTAAGACAGCAAGCTGTCAAACAGGCTAATGGGGATGTCAGTGACTCTCACAGAGTTTACTGGGAGGACAACCTCTTGTACACTGAGCATAGGGATCCTAAACCTGGAGCTGCCAGGAGATTAGTGATTCCTCAGGAGTACAGAAAGTTCCTCCTAACTCTTGCCCACGACATTCCCCTAGCTGGGCACCTGGGACAAATGAAAACTTGGGACAGACTGGTTCCCTTGTTTCATTGGCCTAGGATGTCAGAGGACACAAAAGATTTTTGTAAGTCCTGTGAAACCTGTCAAGCCAGTGGCAAGACAGGTGGCACTCCAAAGGCACCCCTTATTCCACTGCCTGTGGTTGGGGTACCCTTTGAAAGGGTAGGGGTTGACATAGTTGGCCCCCTTGACCCTCCTACTGCTTCAGGCAATAGGTTTATCTTGGTGGTAGTGGACCATGCCACAAGATACCCTGAAGCAATTCCTTTAAGGACCACTACAGCTCCTGCAGTGGCAAAGGCCCTCCTGGGAATATTTTCTAGGGTGGGCTTCCCAAAGGAAGTAGTATCAGACAGGGGAAGCAATTTCATGTCTGCATACTTAAAGGCCATGTGGAAGGAGTGTGGTGTAACTTACAAGTTCACAACACCCTATCATCCACAAACAAATGGACTGGTGGAGAGATTTAATAAAACTCTCAAAGGCATGATTATGGGTCTCCCTGAAAAACTCCGCAGGAGATGGGATATCCTTCTACCATGCCTCCTTTTTGCCTACAGGGAGGTACCCCAGAAAGGAGTGGGCTTCAGCCCCTTTGAACTTCTTTTTGGACACCCTGTTAGGGGTCCACTCACACTTGTAAAGGAGGGTTGGGAACAACCTTTAAAAGCTCCTAAGCAGGATATTGTGGATTATGTACTTGGCCTCAGATCAAGGATGGCTGAGTACATGAAAAAGGCCAGCAAAAACCTTCAGGCCAGCCAAGAGCTCCAGAAGCAATGGCATGATCAGAAGGCTGTTTTGGTTCAGTACCAACCAGGGCAGAAAGTGTGGGTCTTGGAGCCTGTGGCCCCAAGAGCACTCCAAGATAAATGGAGTGGACCCCACACAATTGTTGAAAAGAAGGGAGAAGTCACCTATTTAGTTGACTTAGGCACTGCCAGGAGTCCCCTTAGGGTGCTCCATGTCAACCGCCTGAAACCCTACTATGACATGGCTGATCTCACCCTGCTCATGGCAACTGATGAGGGACAGGAAGAAGACAGTGATCCTCTACCTGATCTCTTCTCTTCCACAGAACAAGATGCTCTTGTGGAAGGTGTAGTTTTGGCTGATTGTCTTACTGCTGAGCAGAAAGACCATTGCATAAATCTCCTAGATCAATTCTCTGAACTCTTCTCTACTGTGCCAGGTACCACTTCTTGGTGTGAGCACACTATAGATACTGGAGACAGTTTACCTGTCAAAAGTAAGATCTATAGGCAGCCTGACCATGTCAGGGACTGCATAAAGCAAGAGGTGCAGAAAATGTTAGAACTAGGAGTGGTTGAGCACTCTGAAAGTCCATGGGCTTCTCCTGTGGTACTTGTACCAAAACCCCATTCCAAAGATGGAAAGAAGGAAATGCGGTTTTGTGTAGACTATAGAGGTCTCAACTTGGTAACCAAAACTGATGCTCACCCTATAACCAGGGCAGATGAGCTCATAGATACACTGGCATCTGCCAAGTATCTAAGCACTTTTGATTTGACTGCAGGGTATTGGCAGATCAAATTGTCAGAAGATGCTAAACCTAAAACTGCATTTTCAACCATTGGAGGACATTACCAGTTTACTGTAATGCCTTTTGGTTTGAAAAATGCACCTGCCACTTTTCAAAGGTTGGTGAACACAGTCCTGCAAGGGCTGGAAGCTTTCAGTGCAGCATATTTGGACGATATAGCTGTCTTTAGCTCCAGCTGGGATGATCACCTGGTCCACCTATGGAAAGTTTTGGAGGCCCTGCAGAAGGCAGGCCTCACTATCAAGGCTTCAAAGTGCCAGATAGGGCAGGGGAAGGTGGTTTATCTGGGACACCTTGTTGGTGGGGAACAGATTGCACCACTTCAGGGGAAAATCCAAACAATTATTGATTGGGTTCCCCCTACCACTCAGACTCAGGTGAGAGCCTTCCTAGGCCTCACTGGGTATTACAGGAGGTTCATTAAGAACTATGGCTCCATTGCAGCCCCTCTTAATGACCTCACATCCAAGAAAATGCCTAAAAAGGTATTATGGACAGCAAACTGTCAGAAAGCTTTTGAGGAGCTGAAGCAGGCCATGTGCTCTGCACCTGTCCTGAAAAGCCCTTGTTACTCTAAAAAATTCTATGTCCAAACTGATGCATCTGAATTAGGAGTAGGGGCAGTCCTATCACAACTTAATTCTGAGGGCCAGGATCAACCTCTTGCTTTTATTAGTAGGAGGTTGACCCCTAGAGAAAAGCGTTGGTCTGCCATAGAGAGGGAGGCCTTTGCTGTGGTCTGGGCTCTGAAGAAGTTGAGGCCATACCTGTTTGGCACTCACTTCATTGTTCAGACAGACCACAAACCTCTACTTTGGCTAAAACAAATGAAAGGTGAAAATCCTAAATTGTTGAGGTGGTCCATATCCATACAGGGAATGGACTATACAGTGGAACATAGACCTGGGAGTAGCCACTCCAATGCAGATGGACTCTCCAGATATTTCCACTTAGACAATGAAGACTCATCAGGTCATGGCTAGTCTTATTGTCCTTCGTTTGGGGGGGGGTTGTGTAGGAAAGTACCATCTTGCCTGGCATGTTACCCCCATTTTTCACTGTATATATGTTGTTTTAGTTGTATGTGTCACTGGGACCCTGGTAACCCAGGGCCCCAGTGCTCATAAGTGTGCCTGAATGTGTTACCTGTGTAGTGACTAACTGTCTCACTGAGGCTCTGCTAATCAGAACCTCAGTGGTTATGCTCTCTCATTTCTTTCTAAATTGTCACTAACAGGCTAGTGACCAATTTTACCAATTTACATTGGCTTACTGGAACACCCTTATAATTCCCTAGTATATGGTACTGAGGTACCCAGGGTATTGGGGTTCCAGGAGATCCCTATGGGCTGCAGCATTTCTTTTGCCACCCATAGGGAGCTCTGACAATTCTTACACAGGCCTGCCACTGCAGCCTGAGTGAAATAACGTCCACGTTATTTCACAGCCATTTTACACTGCACTTAAGTAACTTATAAGTCACCTATATGTCTAACCTTTACCTGGTAAAGGTTAGGTGCAAAGTTACTTAGTGTGAGGGCACCCTGGCACTAGCCAAGGTGCCCCCACATTGTTCAGGGCCAATTTCCCTGACTTTGTGAGTGCGGGGACACCATTACACGCGTGCACTACATATAGGTCACTACCTATATGTAGCTTCACAATGGTAACTCCGAATATGGCCATGTAACAAGTCTATGATCATGGAATTGCCCCCTCTATGCCATCCTGGCATAGTTGGCACAATCCCATGATCCCAGTGGTCTGTAGCACAGACCCTGGTACTGCCAAACTGCCCTTCCTGGGGTTTCACTGCAGCTGCTGCTGCTGCCAACCCATCAGACAGGCATCTGCCCTCCTGGGGTCCAGCCAGGCCTGGCCCAGGATGGCAGAACAAAGAACTTCCTCTGAGAGAGGGTGTGACACCCTCTCCCTTTGGAAAATGGTGTGAAGGCAGGGGAGGAGTAGCCTCCCCCAGCCTCTGGAAATGCTTTCTTGGGCACAGATGTGCCCAATTCTGCATAAGCCAGTCTACACCGGTTCAGGGGACCCCTTAGCCCTGCTCTGGCGCGAAACTGGACAAAGGAAAGGGGAGTGACCACTCCCCTGACCTGCACCTCCCCTGGGAGGTGTCCAGAGCTCCTCCAGTGTGCTCCAGACCTCTGCCATCTTGGAAACAGAGGTGCTGCTGGCACACTGGACTGCTCTGAGTGGCCAGTGCCACCAGGTGACGTCAGAGACTCCTTCTGATAGGCTCCTTCAGGTGTTGCTAGCCTATCCTCTCTCCTAGGTAGCCAAACCCTCTTTTCTGGCTATTTAGGGTCTCTGTCTCTGGGGAAACTTTAGATAACGAATGCAAGAGCTCATCCGAGTTCCTCTGCATCTCTCTCTTCACCTTCTGCCAAGGAATCGACTGCTGACCGCGCTGGAAGCCTGCAACACTGCAACAAAGTAGCAAAGACGACTACTGCAACTCTGTAACGCTGATCCTGCCGCCTTCTCGACTGTTTTCCTGGTGGTGCATGCTGTGGGGGTAGTCTGCCTCCTCTCTGCACTAGAAGCTCCAAAGAAATCTCCCGTGGGTCGACGGAATCTTCCCTCTGCAACCGCAGGCACCAAAAAGCTGCATTACCTGTCCCTTGGGTCTCCTCTCAGCACGACGAGCGAGGTCCCTCGAATCCAGCAACTCTGTCCAAGTGACTCCCACAGTCCAGTGACTCTTCAGTCCAAGTTTGGTGGAGGTAAGTCCTTGCCTCACCTCGCTAGACTGCATTGCTGGGAACCGCGACTTTTGCAGCTACTCCGGCCTCCGTGCACTTCCGGCGGAAATCCTTTGTGCACAGTCCAGCCTGGGTCCACGGCACTCTAACCTGCATTGCACGACCTCCTAAGTTGTTCTCCGGCGACGTGGGACTTCTTTGTGCGACTTCGGGTGAGCACCGTTTCACGCATCCTCGTAGTGCCTGTTTCTGGCACTTCTCCGGGTGCTACCTGCTGCTAAGAGGGCTCCTTGTCTTGCTCGACGTCCCCACTACCTCCTGCTCTAATTTGCAACCTCCTGGTCCCTCCTGGGCCACAGCAGCATCCAAAAACCCTAACCGCACGATTTGCAGCTAGCAAGGCTTGTTGGCGTTCTTTCGGCGGGAAAACACTTCTGCACGACTCTACAAGGAGAGAGGGATCCGTCCTCCAAAGGGGAAGTCTCTAGCCCTTTGCGTTCCTGCAGAAACCGCAGCTTCTTCTGTCCAGTGGAAGCTTCTTTGCACCCGCAGCTGGCATTTCCTGGGCATCTGCCCATCTCCGACTTGCTTGTGACTTTTGGACTTGGTCCCCTTGTTCCACAGGTACCCCAGATTGGAAATCCAGCGTTGTTGCATTGTTGGTTTGTGTCTTTCCTGCATTATTCCTCTAACACGACTTCTTTATCCTTAGGGGAACTTTATTGCACTTTGCACTCACTTTTCAGGGTCTTGGGGAGGGTTATTTTTCTAACTCTCACTATTTTCTAATAGTCCCAGCGACCCTCTACAAGGTCACATAGGTTTGGGGTCCATTCGTGGTTCGCATTCCACTTTTGGAGTATATGGTTTGTGTTGCCCCTATCCCTATGTTTCCCCATTGCATCCTATTGTAACTATACATTGTTTGCACTGTTTTCTAAGACTATACTGCATATTTTTGCTATTGTGTATATATATCTTGTGTATATTTCCTATCCTCTCACTGAGGGTACACTCTAAGATACTTTGGCATATTGTCATAAAAATAAAGTACCTTTATTTTTAGTATAACTGTGTATTGTGTTTTCTTATGATATTGTGCATATGACACTAAGTGGTACTGTAGTAGCTTCACCCGTCTCCTAGTTCAGCCTAAGCTGCTCTGCTAAGCTACCATTATCTATCAGCCTAATCTGCTAGACACCCTATACACTAATAAGGGATAACTGGGCCTGGTGCAAGGTGCAAGTACCCCTTGGTACTCACTACAAGCCAGTCCAGCCTCCTACATTGGTTGTGCAGTGGTGGGATAAGTGCTTTGAGACTACTTACCACTCTTGTCATTGTACTTTTCATAAGAGAAAAATATACAAAACAAGATCAGTGTATATACACATAGCCAAAAAGTTTAGCATTTCCTCTTTTCACTCTTTTCTAAGTGCTGAAAAGTACTTCTAAACTTTCTAAAAAGTTCTAAAAAGTTGTAAAAGTTTTTTTTCTCTGTCTTTCTAAAAGCTCTGACAAACTTTTTCTCTTTTTCTATCACTTTAACTCTCTCTAAAAATGTCTGGCACAGGCCAAAATGTTGATCTGTCCAAACTTGCATATGATCACCTTAGCTGGAAAGGAGCAAGGAGTCTCTGCATAGAGAGAGGTTTGAGTGTAGGGAAGAATCCTTCCTTGGAACTGTTACTTAATATGCTTAGAGAACAGGATAAGGCTAAAAGTGCCCCATCTGTTGAAAAAGTAGCTAATGGTTCTCAATCTGATCCAGGGACTCCCCCAGGTAAAGGTTCAGGAAAGAAACTTCTTAGCCTTCCCATTACAAGACAGTCTAGCATAGTTGGTAATGATGAAGAGCCACACCATACAAATAGTGTTGTCTCACATCATAGCAAAAGCATTTATTCACACCACAGTGGTACTGATGTTTCTGTTAGCCAAGCTGTTAGGGTGCCTTCTGTAAGGGACAGGTCTCCTTCTGTTCATTCCCATCATACCTCTGTATCTAGAAATGTCCCTCCCACCAACCCTGATGACAGATTGTTAGAAAGGGAACTCAATAAGTTGAGGGTGGAACAAACCAGACTGAAGCTTAAAAAGCAACAGCTGGATTTGGATAGACAGTCTTTAGAATTAGAGAAGGAAAGACAGAAGTTGGGTTTAGAAACCCATGGTGGCAGCAGCAGTATTCCCCATAGTCATCCTGCAAAAGAGCATGATTCCAGGAATCTGCACAAGATAGTTCCCCCTTATAAGGAGGGGGATGACATTAACAAGTGGTTTGCTGCACTTGAGAGGGCCTGTGTTGTACAGGATGTCCCTCAAAGGCAGTGGGCTGCTATCCTATGGCTATCATTTAGTGGAAAAGGAAGGGATAGGCTCCTTACTGTGAAAGAAAGTGATGCCAATAATTTTACAGTACTTAAGAATGCACTCCTGGATGGTTATGGCTTAACCACTGAACAGTACAGGATAAAGTTCAGAGAGACCAAAAAGGAGTCTTCACAAGACTGGGTTGATTTCATTGACCATTCAGTGAAGGCCTTGGAGGGGTGGTTACATGGCAGTAAAGTTACTGATTATGACAGCCTGTATAACTTGATCCTGAGAGAGCATATTCTTAATAATTGTGTGTCTGATTTGTTGCACCAGTACTTGGTGGACTCTGATCTGACCTCTCCCCAAGAATTGGGAAAGAAGGCAGACAAATGGGTCAGAACAAGGGTGAACAGAAAAGTTCATACAGGGGGTAACAAAGATGGCAACAAAAAGAAGGATGGTAAGTCTTCTGACAAGGGTGGGGACAAATCTAAAAATGAGTCTTCATCAGGCCCACAAAAACACTCTGGTGGGGGTGGTGGGTCCAAATCCTCCTTTAATCAAAAAAAAGAAAAGAAACCATGGTGCTATTTATGTAAAGTAAAAGGCCATTGGACAACAGATCCCAGTTGTCCAAAGAAAAGCACCAAGCCTCCTACCACTACAACCCCTACTGCTACCCCTAGTGTCCCTACTAATAGCAGTGGTGGTGGGAGCAAACCTACTAATAGCCAATCCAAGGGAGTAGCTGGGCTCACTATTGGTAACTTAGTTGGGGTTGACCTTGTTAGGGAGGCCACAGAGGCTGTGTTAGTCTCTGAGGGGGCTATTGATTTAGCCACCTTAGTTGCTTGTCCCCTTAATATGGATAAGTACAAGCAGCTACCCCTAATAAATGGTGTTGAGGTTCAGGCCTACAGGGACACTGGAGCCAGTGTGACTATGGTCATAGAGAAACTGGTCCACCCTGAACAACACCTACTTGGTCACCAGTACCAAGTAACCGATGCTCACAACAACACACTTAGCCACCCCATGGCTGTTGTTAATCTCAACTGGGGGGGGGGGGTTACTGGTCCAAAGAAAGTTGTGGTAGCCACAGATTTACCTGTAGACTGTCTACTAGGAAATGATTTGGAGACATCAGCTTGGTCAGATGTGGAGTTGGAGGCCCATGCACCAATGCTGGGCATCCCAGGGCATATTTTTGCTTTGACAAGGGCTCAGGCCAAAAAGCAAAAAGGACAGGGAAGCTTGGATCCTGGAACAATGGACCAAGTGCTCCCTAAAGCTAGGGCTAGTAGAAGCAAACCACTTCCTACTATCCCTCCCTCTACAGTGGATTCAACTTCTGAGGAAGAAGAATTCCCTCCCTGTGCAGAACCTACACCAGAGGAGCTGGAAGCAGACACTGCTGAGCTTTTGGGTGAAGGGGGGCCTGCCAGGGAGGAGCTGAGTGTGGCACAGCAAACCTGTCCCACATTAGAGGGTCTAAGACAGCAAGCTGTCAAACAGGCTAATGGGGATGTCAGTGACTCTCACAGAGTTTACTGGGAGGACAACCTCTTGTACACTGAGCATAGGGATCCTAAACCTGGAGCTGCCAGGAGATTAGTGATTCCTCAGGAGTACAGAAAGTTCCTCCTAACTCTTGCCCACGACATTCCCCTAGCTGGGCACCTGGGACAAATGAAAACTTGGGACAGACTGGTTCCCTTGTTTCATTGGCCTAGGATGTCAGAGGACACAAAAGATTTTTGTAAGTCCTGTGAAACCTGTCAAGCCAGTGGCAAGACAGGTGGCACTCCAAAGGCACCCCTTATTACACTGCCTGTGGTTGGGGTACCCTTTGAAAGGGTAGGGGTTGACATAGTTGGCCCCCTTGACCCTCCTACTGCTTCAGGCAATAGGTTTATCTTGGTGGTAGTGGACCATGCCACAAGATACCCTGAAGCAATTCCTTTAAGGACCACTACAGCTCCTGCAGTGGCAAAGGCCCTCCTGGGAATATTTTCTAGGGTGGGCTTCCCAAAGGAAGTAGTATCAGACAGGGGAAGCAATTTCATGTCTGCATACTTAAAGGCCATGTGGAAGGAGTGTGGTGTAACTTACAAGTTCACAACACCCTATCATCCACAAACAAATGGACTGGTGGAGAGATTTAATAAAACTCTCAAAGGCATGATTATGGGTCTCCCTGAAAAACTCCGCAGGAGATGGGATATCCTTCTACCATGCCTCCTTTTTGCCTACAGGGAGGTACCCCAGAAAGGAGTGGGCTTCAGCCCCTTTGAACTTCTTTTTGGACACCCTGTTAGGGGTCCACTCACACTTGTAAAGGAGGGTTGGGAACAACCTTTAAAAGCTCCTAAGCAGGATATTGTGGATTATGTACTTGGCCTCAGATCAAGGATGGCTGAGTACATGAAAAAGGCCAGCAAAAACCTTCAGGCCAGCCAAGAGCTCCAGAAGCAATGGCATGATCAGAAGGCTGTTTTCGTTCAGTACCAACCAGGGCAGAAAGTGTGGGTCTTGGAGCCTGTGGCCCCAAGAGCACTCCAAGATAAATGGAGTGGACCCCACACAATTGTTGAAAAGAAGGGAGAAGTCACCTATTTAGTTGACTTAGGCACTGCCAGGAGTCCCCTTAGGGTGCTCCATGTCAACCGCCTGAAACCCTACTATGACATGGCTGATCTCACCCTGCTCATGGCAACTGATGAGGGACAGGAAGAAGACAGTGATCCTCTACCTGATCTCTTCTCTTCCACAGAACAAGATGCTCTTGTGGAAGGTGTAGTTTTGGCTGATTGTCTTACTGCTGAGCAGAAAGACCATTGCATAAATCTCCTAGATCAATTCTCTGAACTCTTCTCTACTGTGCCAGGTACCACTTCTTGGTGTGAGCACACTATAGATACTGGAGACAGTTTACCTGTCAAAAGTAAGATCTATAGGCAGCCTGACCATGTCAGGGACTGCATAAAGCAAGAGGTGCAGAAAATGTTAGAACTAGGAGTGGTTGAGCACTCTGAAAGTCCATGGGCTTCTCCTGTGGTACTTGTACCAAAACCCCATTCCAAAGATGGAAAGAAGGAAATGCGGTTTTGTGTAGACTATAGAGGTCTCAACTTGGTAACCAAAACTGATGCTCACCCTATAACCAGGGCAGATGAGCTCATAGATACACTGGCATCTGCCAAGTATCTAAGCACTTTTGATTTGACTGCAGGGTATTGGCAGATCAAATTGTCAGAAGATGCTAAACCTAAAACTGCATTTTCAACCATTGGAGGACATTACCAGTTTACTGTAATGCCTTTTGGTTTGAAAAATGCACCTGCCACTTTTCAAAGGTTGGTGAACACAGTCCTGCAAGGGCTGGAAGCTTTCAGTGCAGCATATTTGGACGATATAGCTGTCTTTAGCTCCAGCTGGGATGATCACCTGGTCCACCTATGGAAAGTTTTGGAGGCCCTGCAGAAGGCAGGCCTCACTATCAAGGCTTCAAAGTGCCAGATAGGGCAGGGGAAGGTGGTTTATCTGGGACACCTTGTTGGTGGGGAACAGATTGCACCACTTCAGGGGAAAATCCAAACAATTATTGATTGGGTTCCCCCTACCACTCAGACTCAGGTGAGAGCCTTCCTAGGCCTCACTGGGTATTACAGGAGGTTCATTAAGAACTATGGCTCCATTGCAGCCCCTCTTAATGACCTCACATCCAAGAAAATGCCTAAAAAGGTATTATGGACAGCAAACTGTCAGAAAGCTTTTGAGGAGCTGAAGCAGGCCATGTGCTCTGCACCTGTCCTGAAAAGCCCTTGTTACTCTAAAAAATTCTATGTCCAAACTGATGCATCTGAATTAGGAGTAGGGGCAGTCCTATCACAACTTAATTCTGAGGGCCAGGATCAACCTCTTGCTTTTATTAGTAGGAGGTTGACCCCTAGAGAAAAGCGTTGGTCTGCCATAGAGAGGGAGGCCTTTGCTGTGGTCTGGGCTCTGAAGAAGTTGAGGCCATACCTGTTTGGCACTCACTTCATTGTTCAGACAGACCACAAACCTCTACTTTGGCTAAAACAAATGAAAGGTGAAAATCCTAAATTGTTGAGGTGGTCCATATCCATACAGGGAATGGACTATACAGTGGAACATAGACCTGGGAGTAGCCACTCCAATGCAGATGGACTCTCCAGATATTTCCACTTAGACAATGAAGACTCATCAGGTCATGGCTAGTCTTATTGTCCTTCGTTTGGGGGGGGGTTGTGTAGGAAAGTACCATCTTGCCTGGCATGTTACCCCCATTTTTCACTGTATATATGTTGTTTTAGTTGTATGTGTCACTGGGACCCTGGTAACCCAGGGCCCCAGTGCTCATAAGTGTGCCTGAATGTGTTACCTGTGTAGTGACTAACTGTCTCACTGAGGCTCTGCTAATCAGAACCTCAGTGGTTATGCTCTCTCATTTCTTTCTAAATTGTCACTAACAGGCTAGTGACCAATTTTACCAATTTACATTGGCTTACTGGAACACCCTTATAATTCCCTAGTATATGGTACTGAGGTACCCAGGGTATTGGGGTTCCAGGAGATCCCTATGGGCTGCAGCATTTCTTTTGCCACCCATAGGGAGCTCTGACAATTCTTACACAGGCCTGCCACTGCAGCCTGAGTGAAATAACGTCCACGTTATTTCACAGCCATTTTACACTGCACTTAAGTAACTTATAAGTCACCTATATGTCTAACCTTTACCTGGTAAAGGTTAGGTGCAAAGTTACTTAGTGTGAGGGCACCCTGGCACTAGCCAAGGTGCCCCCACATTGTTCAGGGCCAATTTCCCTGACTTTGTGAGTGCGGGGACACCATTACACGCGTGCACTACATATAGGTCACTACCTATATGTAGCTTCACAATGGTAACTCCGAATATGGCCATGTAACAAGTCTATGATCATGGAATTGCCCCCTCTATGCCATCCTGGCATAGTTGGCACAATCCCATGATCCCAGTGGTCTGTAGCACAGACCCTGGTACTGAAAAACTGCCCTTCCTGGGGTTTCACTGCAGCTGCTGCTGCTGCCAACCCATCAGACAGGCATCTGCCCTCCTGGGGTCCAGCCAGGCCTGGCCCAGGATGGCAGAACAAAGAACTTCCTCTGAGAGAGGGTGTGACACCCTCTCCCTTTGGAAAATGGTGTGAAGGCAGGGGAGGAGTAGCCTCCCCCAGCCTCTGGAAATGCTTTCTTGGGCACAGATGTGCCCAATTCTGCATAAGCCAGTCTACACCGGTTCAGGGGACCCCTTAGCCCTGCTCTGGCGCGAAACTGGACAAAGGAAAGGGGAGTGACCACTCCCCTGACCTGCACCTCCCCTGGGAGGTGTCCAGAGCTCCTCCAGTGTGCTCCAGACCTCTGCCATCTTGGAAACAGAGGTGCTGCTGGCACACTGGACTGCTCTGAGTGGCCAGTGCCACCAGGTGACGTCAGAGACTCCTTCTGATAGGCTCCTTCAGGTGTTGCTAGCCTATCCTCTCTCCTAGGTAGCCAAACCCTCTTTTCTGGCTATTTAGGGTCTCTGTCTCTGGGGAAACTTTAGATAACGAATGCAAGAGCTCATCCGAGTTCCTCTGCATCTCTCTCTTCACCTTCTGCCAAGGAATCGACTGCTGACCGCGCTGGAAGCCTGCAACACTGCAACAAAGTAGCAAAGACGACTACTGCAACTCTGTAACGCTGATCCTGCCGCCTTCTCGACTGTTTTCCTGGTGGTGCATGCTGTGGGGGTAGTCTGCCTCCTCTCTGCACTAGAAGCTCCGAAGAAATCTCCCGTGGGTCGACGGAATCTTCCCTCTGCAACCGCAGGCACCAAAAAGCTGCATTACCGGTCCCTTGGGTCTCCTCTCAGCACGACGAGCGAGGTCCCTCGAATCCAGCAACTCTGTCCAAGTGACTCCCACAGTCCAGTGACTCTTCAGTCCAAGTTTGGTGGAGGTAAGTCCTTGCCTCACCTCGCTAGACTGCATTGCTGGGAACCGCGACTTTTGCAGCTACTCCGGCCTCCGTGCACTTCCGGCGGAAATCCTTTGTGCACAGTCCAGCCTGGGTCCACGGCACTCTAACCTGCATTGCACGACCTCCTAAGTTGTTCTCCGGCGACGTGGGACTTCTTTGTGCGACTTCGGGTGAGCACCGTTTCACGCATCCTCGTAGTGCCTGTTTCTGGCACTTCTCCGGGTGCTACCTGCTGCTAAGAGGGCTCCTTGTCTTGCTCGACGTCCCCACTACCTCCTGCTCCAATTTGCAACCTCCTGGTCCCTCCTGGGCCACAGCAGCATCCAAAAACCCTAACCGCACGATTTGCAGCTAGCAAGGCTTGTTGGCGTTCTTTCGGCGGGAAAACACTTCTGCACGACTCCACAAGGCGAGAGGGATCCGTCCTCCAAAGGGGAAGTCTCTAGCCCTTTGCGTTCCTGCAGAAACCGCAGCTTCTTCTGTCCAGTGGAAGCTTCTTTGCACCCGCAGCTGGCATTTCCTGGGCATCTGCCCATCTCCGACTTGCTTGTGACTTTTGGACTTGGTCCCCTTGTTCCACAGGTACCCCAGATTGGAAATCCAGCGTTGTTGCATTGTTGGTTTGTGTCTTTCCTGCATTATTCCTCTAACACGACTTCTTTATCCTTAGGGGAACTTTATTGCACTTTGCACTCACTTTTCAGGGTCTTGGGGAGGGTTATTTTTCTAACTCTCACTATTTTCTAATAGTCCCAGCGACCCTCTACAAGGTCACATAGGTTTGGGGTCCATTCGTGGTTCGCATTCCACTTTTGGAGTATATGGTTTGTGTTGCCCCTATCCCTATGTTTCCCCATTGCATCCTATTGTAACTATACATTGTTTGCACTGTTTTCTAAGACTATACTGCATATTTTTGCTATTGTGTATATATATCTTGTGTATATTTCCTATCCTCTCACTGAGGGTACACTCTAAGATACTTTGGCATATTGTCATAAAAATAAAGTACCTTTATTTTTAGTATAACTGTGTATTGTGTTTTCTTATGATATTGTGCATATGACACTAAGTGGTACTGTAGTAGCTTCACCCGTCTCCTAGTTCAGCCTAAGCTGCTCTGCTAAGCTACCATTATCTATCAGCCTAATCTGCTAGACACCCTATACACTAATAAGGGATAACTGGGCCTGGTGCAAGGTGCAAGTACCCCTTGGTACTCACTACAAGCCAGTCCAGCCTCCTACATTGGTTGTGCAGTGGTGGGATAAGTGCTTTGAGACTACTTACCACTCTTGTCATTGTACTTTTCATAAGAGAAAAATATACAAAACAAGATCAGTGTATATACACATAGCCAAAAAGTTTAGCATTTCCTCTTTTCACTCTTTTCTAAGTGCTGAAAAGTACTTCTAAACTTTCTAAAAAGTTCTAAAAAGTTGTAAAAGTTTTTTTTCTCTGTCTTTCTAAAAGCTCTGACAAACTTTTTCTCTTTTTCTATCACTTTAACTCTCTCTAAAAATGTCTGGCACAGGCCAAAATGTTGATCTGTCCAAACTTGCATATGATCACCTTAGCTGGAAAGGAGCAAGGAGTCTCTGCATAGAGAGAGGTTTGAGTGTAGGGAAGAATCCTTCCTTGGAACTGTTACTTAATATGCTTAGAGAACAGGATAAGGCTAAAAGTGCCCCATCTGTTGAAAAAGTAGCTAATGGTTCTCAATCTGATCCAGGGACTCCCCCAGGTAAAGGTTCAGGAAAGAAACTTCTTAGCCTTCCCATTACAAGACAGTCTAGCATAGTTGGTAATGATGAAGAGCCACACCATACAAATAGTGTTGTCTCACATCATAGCAAAAGCAATTATTCACACCACAGTGGTACTGATGTTTCTGTTAGCCAAGCTGTTAGGGTGCCTTCTGTAAGGGACAGGTCTCCTTCTGTTCATTCCCATCATACCTCTGTATCTAGAAATGTCCCTCCCACCAACCCTGATGACAGATTGTTAGAAAGGGAACTCAATAAGTTGAGGGTGGAACAAACCAGACTGAAGCTTAAAAAGCAACAGCTGGATTTGGATAGACAGTCTTTAGAATTAGAGAATGAAAGACAGAAGTTGGGTTTAGAAACCCATGGTGGCAGCAGCAGTATTCCCCATAGTCATCCTGCAAAAGAGCATGATTCCAGGAATCTGCACAAGATAGTTCCCCCTTATAAGGAGGGGGATGACATTAACAAGTGGTTTGCTGCACTTGAGAGGGCCTGTGTTGTACAGGATGTCCCTCAAAGGCAGTGGGCTGCTATCCTATGGCTATCATTTAGTGGAAAAGGTAGGGATAGGCTCCTTACTGTGAAAGAAAGTGATGCCAATAATTTTACAGTACTTAAGAATGCACTCCTGGATGGTTATGGCTTAACCACTGAACAGTACAGGATAAAGTTCAGAGAGACCAAAAAGGAGTCTTCACAAGACTGGGTTGATTTCATTGACCATTCAGTGAAGGCCTTGGAGGGGTGGTTACATGGCAGTAAAGTTACTGATTATGACAGCCTGTATAACTTGATCCTGAGAGAGCATATTCTTAATAATTGTGTGTCTGATTTGTTGCACCAGTACTTGGTGGACTCTGATCTGACCTCTCCCCAAGAATTGGGAAAGAAGGCAGACAAATGGGTCAGAACAAGGGTGAACAGAAAAGTTCATACAGGGGGTAACAAAGATGGCAACAAAAAGAAGGATGGTAAGTCTTCTGACAAGGGTGGGGACAAATCTAAAAATGAGTCTTCATCAGGCCCACAAAAACACTCTGGTGGGGGTGGTGGGTCCAAATCCTCCTTTAATCAAAAAAAAGAAAAGAAACCATGGTGCTATTTATGTAAAGTAAAAGGCCATTGGACAACAGATCCCAGTTGTCCAAAGAAAAGCACCAAGCCTCCTACCACTACAACCCCTACTGCTACCCCTAGTGTCCCTACTAATAGCAGTGGTGGTGGGAGCAAACCTACTAATAGCCAATCCAAGGGAGTAGCTGGGCTCACTATTGGTAACTTAGTTGGGGTTGGCCTTGTTAGGGAGGCCACAGAGGCTGTGTTAGTCTCTGAGGGGGCTATTGATTTAGCCACCTTAGTTGCTTGTCCCCTTAATATGGATAAGTACAAGCAGCTACCCCTAATAAATGGTGTTGAGGTTCAGGCCTACAGGGACACTGGAGCCAGTGTGACTATGGTCATAGATAAACTGGTCCACCCTGAACAACACCTACTTGGTCACCAGTACCAAGTAACCGATGCTCACAACAACACACTTAGCCACCCCATGGCTGTTGTTAATCTCAACTGGGGGGGGGGGTTACTGTTCCAAAGAAAGTTGTGGTAGCCACAGATTTACCTGTAGACTGTCTACTAGGAAATGATTTGGAGACATCAGCTTGGTCAGATGTGGAGTTGGAGGCCCATGCAGCAATGCTGGGCATCCCAGGGCATATTTTTGCTTTGACAAGGGCTCAGGCCAAAAAGCAAAAAGGACAGGGAAGCTTGGATCCTGGAACAATGGACCAAGTGCTCCCTAAAGCTAGGGCTAGTAGAAGCAAACCACTTCCTACTATCCCTCCCTCTACAGTGGATTCAACTTCTGAGGAAGAAGAATTCCCTCCCTGTGCAGAACCTACACCAGAGGAGCTGGAAGCAGACACTGCTGAGCTTTTGGGTGAAGGGGGGCCTGCCAGGGAGGAGCTGAGTGTGGCACAGCAAACCTGTCCCACATTAGAGGGTCTAAGACAGCAAGCTGTCAAACAGGCTAATGGGGATGTCAGTGACTCTCACAGAGTTTACTGGGAGGACAACCTCTTGTACACTGATCATAGGGATCCTAAACCTGGAGCTGCCAGGAGATTAGTGATTCCTCAGGAGTACAGAAAGTTCCTCCTAACTCTTGCCCACGACATTCCCCTAGCTGGGCACCTGGGACAAATGAAAACTTGGGACAGACTGGTTCCCTTGTTTCATTGGCCTAGGATGTCTGAGGACACAAAAGATTTTTGTAAGTCCTGTGAAACCTGTCAAGCCAGTGGCAAGACAGGTGGCACTCCAAAGGCACCCCTTATTCCACTGCCTGTGGTTGGGGTACCCTTTGAAAGGGTAGGGGTTGACATAGTTGGCCCCCTTGACCCTCCTACTGCTTCAGGCAATAGGATTATCTTGGTGGTAGTGGACCATGCCACAAGATACCCTGAAGCAATTCCTTTAAGGACCACTACAGCTCCTGCAGTGGCAAAGGCCCTCCTGGGAATATTTTCTAGGGTGGGCTTCCCAAAGGAAGTAGTATCAGACAGGGGAAGCAATTTCATGTCTGCATACTTAAAGGCCATGTGGAAGGAGTGTGGTGTAACTTACAAGTTCACAACACCCTATCATCCACAAACAAATGGACTGGTGGAGAGATTTAATAAAACTCTCAAAGGCATGATTATGGGTCTCCCTGAAAAACTCCGCAGGAGATGGGATATCCTTCTACCATGCCTCCTTTTTGCCTACAGGGAGGTACCCCAGAAAGGAGTGGGCTTCAGCCCCTTTGAACTTCTTTTTGGACACCCTGTTAGGGGTCTACTCACACTTGTAAAGGAGGGTTGGGAACAACCTTTAAAAGCTCCTAAGCAGGATATTGTGGATTATGTACTTGGCCTCAGATCAAGGATGGCTGAGTACATGAAAAAGGCCAGCAAAAACCTTCAGGCCAGCCAAGAGCTCCAGAAGCAATGGCATGATCAGAAGGCTGTTTTGGTTCAGTACCAACCAGGGCAGAAAGTGTGGGTCTTGGAGCCTGTGGCCCCAAGAGCACTCCAAGATAAATGGAGTGGACCCCACACAATTGTTGAAAAGAAGGGAGAAGTCACCTATTTAGTTGACTTAGGCACTGCCAGGAGTCCCCTTAGGGTGCTCCATGTCAACCGCCTGAAACCCTACTATGACAGGGCTGATCTCACCCTGCTCATGGCAACTGATGAGGGACAGGAAGAAGACAGTGATCCTCTACCTGATCTCTTCTCTTCCACAGAACAAGATGCTCTTGTGGAAGGTGTAGTTTTGGCTGATTGTCTTACTGCTGAGCAGAAAGACCATTGCATAAATCTCCTAGATCAATTCTCTGAACTCTTCTCTACTGTGCCAGGTACCACTTCTTGGTGTGAGCACACTATAGATACTGGAGACAGTTTACCTGTCAAAAGTAAGATCTATAGGCAGCCTGACCATGTCAGGGACTGCATAAAGCAAGAGGTGCAGAAAATGTTAGAACTAGGAGTGGTTGAGCACTCTGAAAGTCCATGGGCTTCTCCTGTGGTACTTGTACCAAAACCCCATTCCAAAGATGGAAAGAAGGAAATGCGGTTTTGTGTAGACTATAGAGGTCTCAACTTGGTAACCAAAACTGATGCTCACCCTATACCCAGGGCAGATGAGCTCATAGATACACTGGCATCTGCCAAGTATCTAAGCACTTTTGATTTGACTGCAGGGTATTGGCAGATCAAATTGTCAGAAGATGCTAAACCTAAAACTGCATTTTCAACCATTGGAGGACATTACCAGTTTACTGTAATGCCTTTTGGTTTGAAAAATGCACCTGCCACTTTTCAAAGGTTGGTGAACACAGTCCTGCAAGGGCTGGAAGCTTTCAGTGCAGCATATTTGGACGATATCATCCAGCTGGGATGATCACCTGGTCCACCTATGGAAAGTTTTGGAGGCCCTGCAGAAGGCAGGCCTCACTATCAAGGCTTCAAAGTGCCAGATAGGGCAGGGGAAGGTGGTTTATCTGGGACACCTTGTTGGTGGGGAACAGATTGCACCACTTCAGGGGAAAATCCAAACAATTATTGATTGGGTTCCCCCTACCACTCAGACTCAGGTGAGAGCCTTCCTAGGCCTCACTGGGTATTACAGGAGGTTCATTAAGAACTATGGCTCCATTGCAGCCCCTCTTAATGACCTCACATCCAAGAAAATGCCTAAAAAGGTATTATGGACAGCAAACTGTCAGAAAGCTTTTGAGGAGCTGAAGCAGGCCATGTGCTCTGCACCTGTCCTGAAAAGCCCTTGTTACTCTAAAAAATTCTATGTCCAAACTGATGCATCTGAATTAGGAGTAGGGGCAGTCCTATCACAACTTAATTCTGAGGGCCAGGATCAACCTCTTGCTTTTATTAGTAGGAGGTTGACCCCTAGAGAAAAGCGTTGGTCTGCCATAGAGAGGGAGGCCTTTGCTGTGGTCTGGGCTCTGAAGAAGTTGAGGCCATACCTGTTTGGCACTCACTTCATTGTTCAGACAGACCACAAACCTCTACTTTGGCTAAAACAAATGAAAGGTGAAAATCCTAAATTGTTGAGGTGGTCCATATCCCTACAGGGAATGGACTATACAGTGGAACATAGACCTGGGAGTAGCCACTCCAATGCAGATGGACTCTCCAGATATTTCCACTTAGACAATGAAGACTCATCAGGTCATGGCTAGTCTTATTGTCCTTCGTTTGGGGGGGGGTTGTGTAGGAAAGTACCATCTTGCCTGGCATGTTACCCCCATTTTTCACTGTATATATGTTGTTTTAGTTGTATGTGTCACTGGGACCCTGGTAACCCAGGGCCCCAGTGCTCATAAGTGTGCCTGAATGTGTTACCTGTGTAGTGACTAACTGTCTCACTGAGGCTCTGCTAATCAGAACCTCAGTGGTTATGCTCTCTCATTTCTTTCTAAATTGTCACTAACAGGCTAGTGACCAATTTTACCAATTTACATTGGCTTACTGGAACACCCTTATAATTCCCTAGTATATGGTACTGAGGTACCCAGGGTATTGGTGTTCCAGGAGATCCCTATGGGCTGCAGCATTTCTTTTGCCACCCATAGGGAGCTCTGACAATTCTTACACAGGCCTGCCACTGCAGCCTGAGTGAAATAACGTCCACGTTATTTCACAGCCATTTTACACTGCACTTAAGTAACTTATAAGTCACCTATATGTCTAACCTTTACCTGGTAAAGGTTAGGTGCAAAGTTACTTAGTGTGAGGGCACCCTGGCACTAGCCAAGGTGCCCCCACATTGTTCAGGGCCAATTTCCCTGACTTTGTGAGTGCGGGGACACCATTACACGCGTGCACTACATATAGGTCACTACCTATATGTAGCTTCACAATGGTAACTCCGAATATGGCCATGTAACATGTCTATGATCATGGAATTGCCCCCTCTATGCCATCCTGGCATAGTTGGCACAATCCCATGATCCCAGTGGTCTGTAGCACAGACCCTGGTACTGCCAAACTGCCCTTCCTGGGGTTTCACTGCAGCTGCTGCTGCTACCAACCCCTCAGACAGGCATCTGCCCTCCTGGGGTCCAGCCAGGCCTGGCCCAGGATGGCAGAACAAAGAACTTCCTCTGAGAGAGGGTGTGACACCCTCTCCCTTTGGAAAATGGTGTGAAGGCAGGGGAGGAGTAGCCTCCCCCAGCCTCTGGAAATGCTTTCTTGGGCACAGATGTGCCCAATTCTGCATAAGCCAGTCTACACCGGTTCAGGGGACCCCTTAGCCCTGCTCTGGCGCGAAACTGGACAAAGGAAAGGGGAGTGACCACTCCCCTGACCTGCACCTCCCCTGGGAGGTGTCCAGAGCTCCTCCAGTGTGCTCCAGACCTCTGCCATCTTGGAAACAGAGGTGCTGCTGGCACACTGGACTGCTCTGAGTGGCCAGTGCCACCAGGTGACGTCAGAGACTCCTTCTGATAGGCTCCTTCAGGTGTTGCTAGCCTATCCTCTCTCCTAGGTAGCCAAACCCTCTTTTCTGGCTATTTAGGGTCTCTGTCTCTGGGGAAACTTTAGATAACGAATGCAAGAGCTCATCCGAGTTCCTCTGCATCTCTCTCTTCACCTTCTGCCAAGGAATCGACTGCTGACCGCGCTGGAAGCCTGCAACACTGCAACAAAGTAGCAAAGACGACTACTGCAACTCTGTAACGCTGATCCTGCCGCCTTCTCGACTGTTTTCCTGGTGGTGCATGCTGTGGGGGTAGTCTGCCTCCTCTCTGCACTAGAAGCTCCGAAGAAATCTCCTGTGGGTCGACGGAATCTTCCCCCTGCAACCGCAGGCACCAAAAAGCTGCATTACCAGTCCCTTGGGTCTCCTCTCAGCACGACGAGCGAGGTCCCTCGAATCCAGCAACTCTGTCCAAGTGACTCCCACAGTCCAGTGACTCTTCAGTCCAAGTTTGGTGGAGGTAAGTCCTTGCCTCACCTCGCTAGACTGCATTGCTGGGAACCGCGACTTTTGCAGCTACTCCGGCCTCCGTGCACTTCCGGCGGAAATCCTTTGTGCACAGTCCAGCCTGGGTCCACGGCACTCTAACCTGCATTGCACGACCTCCTAAGTTGTTCTCCGGCGACGTGGGACTTCTTTGTGCGACTTCGGGTGAGCACCGTTTCACGCATCCTTGTAGTGCCTGTTTCTGGCACTTCTCCGGCTGCTAACTGCTGCTAAGAGGGCTCCTTGTCTTGCTCGACGTCCCCTCTACCCCCTGCTCCAATTTGCAACCTCCTGGTCCCTCCTGGGCGACAGCAGCATCCAAAAACGCTAACCGCATGATTTGCAGGTAGCAAGGCTTGTTGGCCTTCTTTCGGTGGGAAAACACTTTTGTGCGACTCTACAAGGCGAGAGGGATCGGTCCTCCAAAGGGGAAGTCTCTAGCCCTTTGCGTTCCTGCAGAAACCGCAGCTTCTTCTGTCCAGTGGAAGCTTCTTTGCACCCGCAGCTGGCATTTCCTGGGCATCTGCCCATCTCCGACTTGCTTGTGACTTTTGGACTTGGTCCCCTTGTTCCACAGGTACCCCAGATTGGAAATCCAGCGTTGTTGCATTGTTGGTTTGTGTCTTTCCTGCATTATTCCTCTAACACGACTTCTTTATCCTTAGGGGAACTTTAGTGCACTTTGCACTCACTTTTCAGAGTCTTGGGGAGGGTTATTTTTCTAACTCTCACTATTTTCTAATAGTCCCAGCGACCCTCTACAAGGTCACATAGGTTTGGGGTCCATTCGTGGTTCGCATTCCACTTTTGGAGTATATGGTTTGTGTTGCCCCTATCCCTATGTTTTCCCATTGCATCCTATTGTAACTATACATTGTTTGCACTGTTTTCTAAGACTATACTGCATATTTTTGCTATTGTGTATATATATCTTGTGTATATTTCCTATCCTCTCACTGAGGGTACACTCTAAGATACTTTGGCATATTGTCATAAAAATAAAGTACCTTTATTTTTAGTATAACTGTGTATTGTGTTTTCTTATGATATTGTGCATATGACACTAAGTGGTACTGTAGTAGCTTCACCCGTCTCCTAGTTCAGCCTAAGCTGCTCTGCTAAGCTACCATTATCTATCAGCCTAATCTGCTAGACACCCTATACACTAATAAGGGATAACTGGGCCTGGTGCAAGGTGCAAGTACCCCTTGGTACTCACTACAAGCCAGTCCAGCCTCCTACATTGGTTGTGCAGTGGTGGGATAAGTGCTTTGAGACTACTTACCACTCTTGTCATTGTACTTTTCATAAGAGAAAAATATACAAAACAAGATCAGTGTATATACACATAGCCAAAAAGTTTTGCATTTCCTCTTTTCACTCTTTTCTAAGTGCTGAAAAGTACTTCTAAACTTTCTAAAAAGTTCTAAAAAGTTGTAAAAGTTTTTTTTCTCTGTCTTTCTAAAAGCTCTGACAAACTTTTTCTCTTTTTCTATCACTTTAACTCTCTCTAAAAATGTCTGGCACAGGCCAAAATGTTGATCTGTCCAAACTTGCATATGATCACCTTAGCTGGAAAGGAGCAAGGAGTCTCTGCATAGAGAGAGGTTTGAGTGTAGGGAAGAATCCTTCCTTGGAACTGTTACTTAATATGCTTAGAGAACAGGATAAGGCTAAAAGTGCCCCATCTGATGAAAAAGTAGCTAATGGTTCTCAATCTGATCCAGGGACTCCCCCAGGTAAAGGTTCAGGAAAGAAACTTCTTAGCCTTCCCATTACAAGACAGTCTAGCATAGTTGGTAATGATGAAGAGCCACACCATACAAATAGTGTTGTCTCACATCATAGCAAAAGCATTTATTCACACCACAGTGGTACTGATGTTTCTGTTAGCCAAGCTGTTAGGGTGCCTTCTGTAAGGGACAGGTCTCCTTCTGTTCATTCCCATCATACCTCTGTATCTAGAAATGTCCCTCCCACCAACCCTGATGACAGATTGTTAGAAAGGGAACTCAATAAGTTGAGGGTGGAACAAACCAGACTGAAGCTTAAAAAGCAACAGCTGGATTTGGATAGACAGTCTTTAGAATTAGAGAAGGAAAGACAGAAGTTGGGTTTAGAAACCCATGGTGGCAGCAGCAGTATTCCCCATAGTCATCCTGCAAAAGAGCATGATTCCAGGAATCTGCACAAGATAGTTCCCCCTTATAAGGAGGGGGATGACATTAACAAGTGGTTTGCTGCACTTGAGAGGGCCTGTGTTGTACAGGATGTCCCTCAAAGGCAGTGGGCTGCTATCCTATGGCTATCATTTAGTGGAAAAGGTAGGGATAGGCTCCTTACTGTGAAAGAAAGTGATGCCAATAATTTTACAGTACTTAAGAATGCACTCCTGGATGGTTATGGCTTAACCACTGAACAGTACAGGATAAAGTTCAGAGAGACCAAAAAGGAGTCTTCACAAGACTGGGTTGATTTCATTGACCATTCAGTGAAGGCCTTGGAGGGGTGGTTACATGGCAGTAAAGTTACTGATTATGACAGCCTGTATAACTTGATCCTGAGAGAGCATATTCTTAATAATTGTGTGTCTGATTTGTTGCACCAGTACTTGGTGGACTCTGATCTGACCTCTCCCCAAGAATTGGGAAAGAAGGCAGACAAATGGGTCAGAACAAGGGTGAACAGAAAAGTTCATACAGGGGGTAACAAAGATGGCAACAAAAAGAAGGATGGTAAGTCTTCTGACAAGGGTGGGGACAAATCTAAAAATGAGTCTTCATCAGGCCCACAAAAACACTCTGGTGGGGGTGGTGGGTCCAAATCCTCCTTTAATCAAAAAAAAGAAAAGAAACCATGGTGCTATTTATGTAAAGTAAAAGGCCATTGGACAACAGATCCCAGTTGTCCAAAGAAAAGCACCAAGCCTCCTACCACTACAACCCCTACTGCTACCCCTAGTGTCCCTACTAATAGCAGTGGTGGTGGGAGCAAACCTACTAATAGCCAATCCAAGGGAGTAGCTGGGCTCACTATTGGTAACTTAGTTGGGGTTGGCCTTGTTAGGGAGGCCACAGAGGCTGTGTTAGTCTCTGAGGGGGCTATTGATTTAGCCACCTTAGTTGCTTGTCCCCTTAATATGGATAAGTACAAGCAGCTACCCCTAATAAATGGTGTTGAGGTTCAGGCCTACAGGGACACTGGAGCCAGTGTGACTATGGTCATAGATAAACTGGTCCACCCTGAACAACACCTACTTGGTCACCAGTACCAAGTAACCGATGCTCACAACAACACACTTAGCCACCCCATGGCTGTTGTTAATCTCAACTGGGGGGGGGGGTTACTGTTCCAAAGAAAGTTGTGGTAGCCACAGATTTACCTGTAGACTGTCTACTAGGAAATGATTTGGAGACATCAGCTTGGTCAGATGTGGAGTTGGAGGCCCATGCAGCAATGCTGGGCATCCCAGGGCATATTTTTGCTTTGACAAGGGCTAAGGCCAAAAAGCAAAAAGGACAGGGAAGCTTGGATCCTGGAACAATGGACCAAGTGCTCCCTAAAGCTAGGGCTAGTAGAAGCAAACCACTTCCTACTATCCCTCCCTCTACAGTGGATTCAACTTCTGAGGAAGAAGAATTCCCTCCCTGTGCAGAACCTACACCAGAGGAGCTGGAAGCAGACACTGCTGAGCTTTTGGGTGAAGGGGAACCTGCCAGGGAGGAGCTGAGTGTGGCACAGCAAACCTGTCCCACATTAGAGGGTCTAAGACAGCAAGCTGTCAAACAGGCTAATGGGGATGTCAGTGACTCTCACAGAGTTTACTGGGAGGACAACCTCTTGTACACTGATCATAGGGATCCTAAACCTGGAGCTGCCAGGAGATTAGTGATTCCTCAGGAGTACAGAAAGTTCCTCCTAACTCTTGCCCACGACATTCCCCTAGCTGGGCACCTGGGACAAATGAAAACTTGGGACAGACTGGTTCCCTTGTTTCATTGGCCTAGGATGTCTGAGGACACAAAAGATTTTTGTAAGTCCTGTGAAACCTGTCAAGCCAGTGGCAAGACAGGTGGCACTCCAAAGGCACCCCTTATTCCACTGCCTGTGGTTGGGGTACCCTTTGAAAGGGTAGGGGTTGACATAGTTGGCCCCCTTGACCCTCCTACTGCTTCAGGCAATAGGATTATCTTGGTGGTAGTGGACCATGCCACAAGATACCCTGAAGCAATTCCTTTAAGGACCACTACAGCTCCTGCAGTGGCAAAGGCCCTCCTGGGAATATTTTCTAGGGTGGGCTTCCCAAAGGAAGTAGTATCAGACAGGGGAAGCAATTTCATGTCTGCATACTTAAAGGCCATGTGGAAGGAGTGTGGTGTAACTTACAAGTTCACAACACCCTATCATCCACAAACAAATGGACTGGTGGAGAGATTTAATAAAACTCTCAAAGGCATGATTATGGGTCTCCCTGAAAAACTCCGCAGGAGATGGGATATCCTTCTACCATGCCTCCTTTTTGCCTACAGGGAGGTACCCCAGAAAGGAGTGGGCTTCAGCCCCTTTGAACTTCTTTTTGGACACCCTGTTAGGGGTCTACTCACACTTGTAAAGGAGGGTTGGGAACAACCTTTAAAAGCTCCTAAGCAGGATATTGTGGATTATGTACTTGGCCTCAGATCAAGGATGGCTGAGTACATGAAAAAGGCCAGCAAAAACCTTCAGGCCAGCCAAGAGCTCCAGAAGCAATGGCATGATCAGAAGGCTGTTTTGGTTCAGTACCAACCAGGGCAGAAAGTGTGGGTCTTGGAGCCTGTGGCCCCAAGAGCACTCCAAGATCAATGGAGTGGACCCCACACAATTGTTGAAAAGAAGGGAGAAGTCACCTATTTAGTTGACTTAGGCACTGCCAGGAGTCCCCTTAGGGTGCTCCATGTCAACCGCCTGAAACCCTACTATGACAGGGCTGATCTCACCCTGCTCATGGCAACTGATGAGGGACAGGAAGAAGACAGTGATCCTCTACCTGATCTCTTCTCTTCCACAGAACAAGATGCTCTTGTGGAAGGTGTAGTTTTGGCTGATTGTCTTACTGCTGAGCAGAAAGACCATTGCATAAATCTCCTAGATCAATTCTCTGAACTCTTCTCTACTGTGCCAGGTACCACTTCTTGGTGTGAGCACACTATAGATACTGGAGACAGTTTACATGTCAAAAGTAAGATCTATAGGCAGCCTGACCATGTCAGGGACTGCATAAAGCAAGAGGTGCAGAAAATGTTAGAACTAGGAGTGGTTGAGCACTCTGAAAGTCCATGGGCTTCTCCTGTGGTACTTGTACCAAAACCCCATTCCAAAGATGGAAAGAAGGAAATGCGGTTTTGTGTAGACTATAGAGGTCTCAACTTGGTAACCAAAACTGATGCTCACCCTATACCCAGGGCAGATGAGCTCATAGATACACTGGCATCTGCCAAGTATCTAAGCACTTTTGATTTGACTGCAGGGTATTGGCAGATCAAATTGTCAGAAGATGCTAAACCTAAAACTGCATTTTCAACCATTGGAGGACATTACCAGTTTACTGTAATGCCTTTTGGTTTGAAAAATGCACCTGCCACTTTTCAAAGGTTGGTGAACACAGTCCTGCAAGGGCTGGAAGCTTTCAGTGCAGCATATTTGGACGATATCATTCAGCTGGGATGATCACCTGGTCCACCTATGGAAAGTTTTGGAGGCCCTGCAGAAGGCAGGCCTCACTATCAAGGCTTCAAAGTGCCAGATAGGGCAGGGGAAGGTGGTTTATCTGGGACACCTTGTTGGTGTGGAACAGATTGCACCACTTCAGGGGAAAATCCAAACAATTATTGATTGGGTTCCCCCTACCACTCAGACTCAGGTGAGAGCCTTCCTAGGCCTCACTGGGTATTACAGGAGGTTCATTAAGAACTATGGCTCCATTGCAGCCCCTCTTAATGACCTCACATCCAAGAAAATGCCTAAAAAGGTATTATGGACAGCAAACTGTCAGAAAGCTTTTGAGGAGCTGAAGCAGGCCATGTGCTCTGCACCTGTCCTGAAAAGCCCTTGTTACTCTAAAAAATTCTATGTCCAAACTGATGCATCTGAATTAGGAGTAGGGGCAGTCCTATCACAACTTAATTCTGAGGGCCAGGATCAACCTCTTGCTTTTATTAGTAGGAGGTTGACCCCTAGAGAAAAGCGTTGGTCTGCCATAGAGAGGGAGGCCTTTGCTGTGGTCTGGGCTCTGAAGAAGTTGAGGCCATACCTGTTTGGCACTCACTTCATTGTTCAGACAGACCACAAACCTCTACTTTGGCTAAAACAAATGAAAGGTGAAAATCCTAAATTGTTGAGGTGGTCCATATCCCTACAGGGAATGGACTATACAGTGGAACATAGACCTGGGAGTAGCCACTCCAATGCAGATGGACTCTCCAGATATTTCCACTTAGACAATGAAGACTCATCAGGTCATGGCTAGTCTTATTGTCCTTCGTTTGGTGGGGGTTGTGTAGGAAAGTACCATCTTGCCTGGCATGTTACCCCCATTTTTCACTGTATATATGTTGTTTTAGTTGTATGTGTCACTGGGACCCTGGTAACCCAGGGCCCCAGTGCTCATAAGTGTGCCTGAATGTGTTACCTGTGTAGTGACTAACTGTCTCACTGAGGCTCTGCTAATCAGAACCTCAGTGGTTATGCTCTCTCATTTCTTTCTAAATTGTCACTAACAGGCTAGTGACCAATTTTACCAATTTACATTGGCTTACTGGAACACCCTTATAATTCCCTAGTATATGGTACTGAGGTACCCAGGGTATTGGGGTTCCAGGAGATCCCTATGGGCTGCAGCATTTCTTTTGCCACCCATAGGGAGCTCTGACAATTCTTACACAGGCCTGCCACTGCAGCCTGAGTGAAATAACGTCCACGTTATTTCACAGCCATTTTACACTGCACTTAAGTAACTTATAAGTCACCTATATGTCTAACCTTTACCTGGTAAAGGTTAGGTGCAAAGTTACTTAGTGTGAGGGCACCCTGGCACTAGCCAAGGTGCCCCCACATTGTTCAGGGCCAATTTCCCTGACTTTGTGAGTGCGGGGACACCATTACACGCGTGCACTACATATAGGTCACTACCTATATGTAGCTTCACAATGGTAACTCCGAATATGGCCATGTAACATGTCTATGATCATGGAATTGCCCCCTCTATGCCATCCTGGCATAGTTGGCACAATCCCATGATCCCAGTGGTCTGTAGCACAGACCCTGGTACTGCCAAACTGCCCTTCCTGGGGTTTCACTGCAGCTGCTGCTGCTACCAACCCCTCAGACAGGCATCTGCCCTCCTGGGGTCCAGCCAGGCCTGGCCCAGGATGGCAGAACAAAGAACTTCCTCTGAGAGAGGGTGTGACACCCTCTCCCTTTGGAAAATGGTGTGAAGGCAGGGGAGGAGTAGCCTCCCCCAGCCTCTGGAAATGCTTTCTTGGGCACAGATGTGCCCAATTCTGCATAAGCCAGTCTACACCGGTTCAGGGGACCCCTTAGCCCTGCTCTGGCGCGAAACTGGACAAAGGAAAGGGGAGTGACCACTCCCCTGACCTGCACCTCCCCTGGGAGGTGTCCAGAGCTCCTCCAGTGTGCTCCAGACCTCTGCCATCTTGGAAACAGAGGTGCTGCTGGCACACTGGACTGCTCTGAGTGGCCAGTGCCACCAGGTGACGTCAGAGACTCCTTCTGATAGGCTCCTTCAGGTGTTGCTAGCCTATCCTCTCTCCTAGGTAGCCAAACCCTCTTTTCTGGCTATTTAGGGTCTCTGTCTCTGGGGAAACTTTAGATAACGAATGCAAGAGCTCATCCGAGTTCCTCTGCATCTCTCTCTTCACCTTCTGCCAAGGAATCGACTGCTGACCGCGCTGGAAGCCTGCAACACTGCAACAAAGTAGCAAAGACGACTACTGCAACTCTGTAACGCTGATCCTGCCGCCTTCTCGACTGTTTTCCTGGTGGTGCATGCTGTGGGGGTAGTCTGCCTCCTCTCTGCACTAGAAGCTCCGAAGAAATCTCCTGTGGGTCGACGGAATCTTCCCCCTGCAACCGCAGGCACCAAAAAGCTGCATTACCAGTCCCTTGGGTCTCCTCTCAGCACGACGAGCGAGGTCCCTCGAATCCAGCAACTCTGTCCAAGTGACTCCCACAGTCCAGTGACTCTACAGTCCAAGTTTGGTGGAGGTAAGTCCTTGCCTCACCTCGCTAGACTGCATTGCTGGGAACCGCGACTTTTGCAGCTACTCCGGCCTCCGTGCACTTCCGGCGGAAATCCTTTGTGCACAGTCCAGCCTGGGTCCACGGCACTCTAACCTGCATTGCACGACCTCCTAAGTTGTTCTTCGGCGACGTGGGACTTCTTTGTGCGACTTTGGGTGAGCACCGTTTCACGCATCCTTGTAGTGCCTGTTTCTGGCACTTCTCCGGGCGCTAACTGCAGCTAAGAGGGCTCCTTGTCTTGCTCGACGTCCCCTCTACCCCCTGCTCCAATTTGCAACCTCCTGGTCCCTCCTGGGCGACAGCAGCATCCAAAAACGCTAACCGCACGATTTGCAGCTAGCAAGGCTTGTTGGCCTTCTTTCGGTGGGAAAACACTTTTGTGCGACTCTACAAGGCGAGAGGGATCGGTCATCCAAAGGGGAAGTCTCTAGCCCTTTGCGTTCCTGCAGAAACCGCAGCTTCTTCTGTCCAGTGGAAGCTTCTTTGCACCCGCAGCTGGCATTTCCTGGGCATCTGCCCATCTCCGACTTGCTTGTGACTTTTGGACTTGGTCCCCTTGTTCCACAGGTACCCCAGATTGGAAATCCAGCGTTGTTGCATTGTTGGTTTGTGTCTTTCCTGCATTATTCCTCTAACACGACTTCTTTATCCTTATGGGAACTTTAGTGCACTTTGCACTCACTTTTCAGGGTCTTGGGGAGGGTTATTTTTCTAACTCTCACTATTTTCTAATAGTCCCAGCGACCCTCTACAAGGTCACATAGGTTTGGGGTCCATTCGTGGTTCGCATTCCACTTTTGGAGTATATGGTTTGTGTTGCCCCTATCCCTATGTTTCCCTATTGCATCCTATTGTAACTATACATTGTTTGCACTGTTTTCTAAGACTATACTGCATATTTTTGCTATTGTGTATATATATCTTGTGTATATTTCCTATCCTCTCACTGAGGGTACACTCTAAGATACTTTGGCATATTGTCATAAAAATAAAGTACCTTTATTTTTAGTATAACTGTGTATTGTGTTTTCTTATGATATTGTGCATATGACACTAAGTGGTACTGTAGTAGCTTCACCCGTCTCCTAGTTCAGCCTAAGCTGCTCTGCTAAGCTACCATTATCTATCAACCTAAGCTGCTAGACACCCTATACACTAATAAGGGATAACTGGGCCTGGTGCAAGGTGCAAGTACCCCTTGGTACTCACTACAAGCCAGTCCAGCCTCCTACATTGGTTGTGCAGTGGTGGGATAAGTGCTTTGAGACTACTTACCACTCTTGTCATTGTACTTTTCATAAGAGAAAAATATACAAAACAAGGTCAGTGTATATACACATAGCCAAAAAGTTTTGCATTTCCTCTTTTCACTCTTTTCTAAGTGCTGAAAAGTACTTCTAAACTTTCTAAAAAGTTCTAAAAAGTTGTAAAAGTTTTTTTTCTCTGTCTTTCTAAAAGCTCTGACAAACTTTTTCTCTTTTTCTATCACTTTAACTCTCTCTAAAAATGTCTGGCACAGGCCAAAATGTTGATCTGTCCAAACTTGCATATGATCACCTTAGCTGGAAAGGAGCAAGGAGTCTCTGCATAGAGAGAGGTTTGAGTGTAGGGAAGAATCCTTCCTTGGAACTGTTACTTAATATGCTTAGAGAACAGGATAAGGCTAAAAGTGCCCCATCTGTTGAAAAAGTAGCTAATGGTTCTCAATCTGATCCAGGGACTCCCCCAGGTAAAGGTTCAGGAAAGAAACTTCTTAGCCTTCCCATTACAAGACAGTCTAGCATAGTTGGTAATGATGAAGAGCCACACCATACAAATAGTGTTGTCTCACATCATAGCAAAAGCATTTATTCACACCACAGTGGTACTGATGTTTCTGTTAGCCAAGCTGTTAGGGTGCCCTCTGTAAGGGACAGGTCTCCTTCTGTTCATTCCCATCATACCTCTGTATCTAGAAATGTCCCTCCCACCAACCCTGATGACAGATTGTTAGAAAGGGAACTCAATAAGTTGAGGGTGGAACAAACCAGACTGAAGCTTAAAAAGCAACAGCTGGATTTGGATAGACAGTCTTTAGAATTAGAGAAGGAAAGACAGAAGTTGGGTTTAGAAACCCATGGTGGCAGCAGCAGTATTCCCCATAGTCATCCTGCAAAAGAGCATGATTCCAGGAATCTGCACAAGATAGTTCCCCCTTATAAGGAGGGGGATGACATTAACAAGTGGTTTGCTGCACTTGAGAGGGCCTGTGTTGTACAGGATGTCCCTCAAAGGCAGTGGGCTGCTATCCTATGGCTATCATTTAGTGGAAAAGGTAGGGATAGGCTCCTTACTGTGAAAGAAAGTGATGCCAATAATTTTACAGTACTTAAGAATGCACTCCTGGATGGTTATGGCTTAACCACTGAACAGTACAGGATAAAGTTCAGAGAGACCAAAAAGGAGTCTTCACAAGACTGGGTTGATTTCATTGACCATTCAGTGAAGGCCTTGGAGGGGTGGTTACATGGCAGTAAAGTTACTGATTATGACAGCCTGTATAACTTGATCCTGAGAGAGCATATTCTTAATAATTGTGTGTCTGATTTGTTGCACCAGTACTTGGTGGACTCTGATCTGACCTCTCCCCAAGAATTGGGAAAGAAGGCAGACAAATGGGTCAGAACAAGGGTGAACAGAAAAGTTCATACAGGGGGTAACAAAGATGGCAACAAAAAGAAGGATGGTAAGTCTTCTGACAAGGGTGGGGACAAATCTAAAAATGAGTCTTCATCGGGCCCACAAAAACACTCTGGTGGGGGTGGTGGGTCCAAATCATCCTTTAATCAAAAAAAAGAAAAGAAACCATGGTGCTATTTATGTAAAGTAAAAGGCCATTGGACAACAGATCCCAGTTGTCCAAAGAAAAGCACCAAGCCTCCTACCACTACAACCCCTACTGCTACCCCTAGTGTCCCTACTAATAGCAGTGGTGGTGGGAGCAAACCTACTAATAGCCAATCCAAGGGAGTAGCTGGGCTCACTATTGGTAACTTAGTTGGGGTTGGCCTTGTTAGGGAGGCCACAGAGGCTGTGTTAGTCTCTGAGGGGCTATTGATTTAGCCACCTTAGTTGCTTGTCCCCTTAATATGGATAAGTACAAGCAGCTACCCCTAATAAATGGTGTTGAGGTTCAGGCCTACAGGGACACTGGAGCCAGTGTGACTATGGTCATAGAGAAACTGGTCCACCCTGAACAACACCTACTTGGTCACCAGTACCAAGTAACCGATGCTCACAACAACACACTTAGCCACCCCATGGCTGTTGTTAATCTCAACTGGGGGGGGGGGTTACTGGTCCAAAGAAAGTTGTGGTAGCCACAGATTTACCTGTAGACTGTCTACTAGGAAATGATTTGGAGACATCAGCTTGGTCAGATGTGGAGTTGGAGGCCCATGCAGCAATGCTGGGCATCCCAGGGCATATTTTTGCTTTGACAAGGGCTCAGGCCAAAAAGCAAAAAGGACAGGGAAGCTTGGATCCTGGAACAATGGACCAAGTGCTCCCTAAAGCTAGGGCTAGTAGAAGCAAACCACTTCCTACTATCCCTCCCTCTACAGTGGATTCAACTTCTGAGGAAGAAGAATTCCCTCCCTGTGCAGAACCTACACCAGAGGAGCTGGAAGCAGACACTGCTGAGCTTTTGGGTGAAGGGGGGCCTGCCAGGGAGGAGCTGAGTGTGGCACAGCAAACCTGTCCCACATTAGAGGGTCTAAGACAGCAAGCTGTCAAACAGGCTAATGGGGATGTCAGTGACTCTCACAGAGTTTACTGGGAGGACAACCTCTTGTACACTGAGCATAGGGATCCTAAACCTGGAGCTGCCAGGAGATTAGTGATTCCTCAGGAGTACAGAAAGTTCCTCCTAACTCTTGCCCACGACATTCCCCTAGCTGGGCACCTGGGACAAATGAAAACTTGGGACAGACTGGTTCCCTTGTTTCATTGGCCTAGGATGTCTGAGGACACAAAAGATTTTTGTAAGTCCTGTGAAACCTGTCAAGCCAGTGGCAAGACAGGTGGCACTCCAAAGGCACCCCTTATTCCACTGCCTGTGGTTGGGGTACCCTTTGAAAGGGTAGGGGTTGACATAGTTGGCCCCCTTGACCCTCCTACTGCTTCAGGCAATAGGTTTATCTTGGTGGTAGTGGACCATGCCACAAGATACCCTGAAGCAATTCCTTTAAGGACCACTACAGCTCCTGCAGTGGCAAAGGCCCTCCTGGGAATATTTTCTAGGGTGGGCTTCCCAAAGGAAGTAGTATCAGACAGGGGAAGCAATTTCATGTCTGCATACTTAAAGGCCATGTGGAAGGAGTGTGGTGTAACTTACAAGTTCACAACACCCTATCATCCACAAACAAATGGACTGGTGGAGAGATTTAATAAAACTGTCAAAGGCATGATTATGGGTCTCCCTGAAAAACTCCGCAGGAGATGGGATATCCTTCTACCATGCCTCCTTTTTGCCTACAGGGAGGTACCTCAGAAAGGAGTGGGCTTCAGCCCCTTTGAACTTCTTTTTAGACACCCTGTTAGGGGTCCACTCACACTTGTAAAGGAGGGTTGGGAACAACCTTTAAAAGCTCCTAAGCAGGATATTGTGGATTATGTACTTGGCCTCAGATCAAGGATGGCTGAGTACATGAAAAAGGCCAGCAAAAACCTTCAGGCCAGCCAAGAGCTCCAGAAGCAATGGCATGATCAGAAGGCTGTTTTCGTTCAGTACCAACCAGGGCAGAAAGTGTGGGTCTTGGAGCCTGTGGCCCCAAGAGCACTCCAAGATAAATGGAGTGGACCCCACACAATTGTTGAAAAGAAGGGAGAAGTCACCTATTTAGTTGACTTAGGCACTGCCAGGAGTCCCCTTAGGGTGCTCCATGTCAACCGCCTGAAACCCTACTATGACATGGCTGATCTCACCCTGCTCATGGCAACTGATGAGGGACAGGAAGAAGACAGTGATCCTCTACCTGATCTCTTCTCTTCCACAGAACAAGATGCTCTTGTGGAAGGTGTAGTTTTGGCTGATTGTCTTACTGCTGAGCAGAAAGACCATTGCATAAATCTCCTAGATCAATTCTCTGAACTCTTCTCTACTGTGCCAGGTACCACTTCTTGGTGTGAGCACACTATAGATACTGGAGACAGTTTACCTGTCAAAAGTAAGATCTATAGGCAGCCTGACCATGTCAGGGACTGCATAAAGCAAGAGGTGCAGAAAATGTTAGAACTAGGAGTGGTTGAGCACTCTGAAAGTCCATGGGCTTCTCCTGTGGTACTTGTACCAAAACCCCATTCCAAAGATGGAAAGAAGGAAATGCGGTTTTGTGTAGACTATAGAGGTCTCAACTTGGTAACCAAAACTGATGCTCACCCTATAACCAGGGCAGATGAGCTCATAGATACACTGGCATCTGCCAAGTATCTAAGCACTTTTGATTTGACTGCAGGGTATTGGCAGATCAAATTGTCAGAAGATGCTAAACCTAAAACTGCATTTTCAACCATTGGAGGACATTACCAGTTTACTGTAATGCCTTTTGGTTTGAAAAATGCACCTGCCACTTTTCAAAGGTTGGTGAACACAGTCCTGCAAGGGCTGGAAGCTTTCAGTGCAGCATATTTGGACGATATAGCTGTCTTTAGCTCCAGCTGGGATGATCACCTGGTCCACCTATGGAAAGTTTTGGAGGCCCTGCAGAAGGCAGGCCTCACTATCAAGGCTTCAAAGTGCCAGATAGGGCAGGGGAAGGTGGTTTATCTGGGACACCTTGTTGGTGGGGAACAGATTGCACCACTTCAGGGGAAAATCCAAACAATTATTGATTGGGTTCCCCCTACCACTCAGACTCAGGTGAGAGCCTTCCTAGGCCTCACTGGGTATTACAGGAGGTTCATTAAGAACTATGGCTCCATTGCAGCCCCTCTTAATGACCTCACATCCAAGAAAATGCCTAAAAAGGTATTATGGACAGCAAACTGTCAGAAAGCTTTTGAGGAGCTGAAGCAGGCCATGTGCTCTGCACCTGTCCTGAAAAACCCTTGTTACTCTAAAAAATTCTATGTCCAAACTGATGCATCTGAATTAGGAGTAGGGGCAGTCCTATCACAACTTAATTTTGAGGGCCAGGATCAACCTCTTGCTTTTATTAGTAGGAGGTTGACCCCTAGAGAAAAGCGTTGGTCTGCCATAGAGAGGGAGGCCTTTGCTGTGGTCTGGGCTCTGAAGAAGTTGAGGCCATACCTGTTTGGCACTCACTTCATTGTTCAGACAGACCACAAACCTCTACTTTGGCTAAAACAAATGAAAGGTGAAAATCCTAAATTGTTGAGGTGGTCCATATCCCTACAGGGAATGGACTATACAGTGGAACATAGACCTGGGAGTAGCCACTCCAATGCAGATGGACTCTCCAGATATTTCCACTTAGACAATGAAGACTCATCAGGTCATGGCTAGTCTTATTGTCCTTCGTTTGGGGGGGGGTTGTGTAGGAAAGTACCATCTTGCCTGGCATGTTACCCCCATTTTTCACTGTATATATGTTGTTTTAGTTGTATGTGTCACTGGGACCCTGGTAACCCAGGGCCCCAGTGCTCATAAGTGTGCCTGAATGTGTTACCTGTGTAGTGACTAACTGTCTCACTGAGGCTCTGCTAATCAGAACCTCAGTGGTTATGCTCTCTCATTTCTTTCTAAATTGTCACTAACAGGCTAGTGACCAATTTTACCAATTTACATTGGCTTACTGGAACACCCTTATAATTCCCTAGTATATGGTACTGAGGTACCCAGGGTATTGGGGTTCCAGGAGATCCCTATGGGCTGCAGCATTTCTTTTGCCACCCATAGGGAGCTCTGACAATTCTTACACAGGCCTGCCACTGCAGCCTGAGTGAAATAACGTTCACGTTATTTCACAGCCATTTTACACTGCACTTAAGTAACTTATAAGTCACCTATATGTCTAACCTTTACCTGGTAAAGGTTAGGTGCAAAGTTACTTAGTGTGAGGGCACCCTGGCACTAGCCAAGGTGCCCCCACATTGTTCAGGGCCAATTTCCCTGACTTTGTGAGTGCGGGGACACCATTACACGCGTGCACTACATATAGGTCACTACCTATATGTAGCTTCACAATGGTAACTCCGAATATGGCCATGTAACAAGTCTATGATCATGGAATTGCCCCCTCTATGCCATCCTGGCATAGTTGGCACAATCCCATGATCCCAGTGGTCTGTAGCACAGACCCTGGTACTGCCAAACTGCCCTTCCTGGGGTTTCACTGCAGCTACTGCCAACCCATCAGACAGGCATCTGCCCTCCTGGGGTCCAGCCAGGCCTGGCCCAGGATGGCAGAACAAAGAACTTCCTCTGAGAGAGGGTGTGACACCCTCTCCCTTTGGAAAATGGTGTGAAGGCAGGGGAGGAGTAGCCTCCCCCAGCCTCTGGAAATGCTTTCTTGGGCACAGATGTGCCCAATTCTGCATAAGCCAGTCTACACCGGTTCAGGGGACCCCTTAGCCCTGCTCTGGCGCGAAACTGGACAAAGGAAAGGGGAGTGACCACTCCCCTGACCTGCACCTCCCCTGGGAGGTGTCCAGAGCTCCTCCAGTGTGCTCCAGACCTCTGCCATCTTGGAAACAGAGGTGCTGCTGGCACACTGGACTGCTCTGAGTGGCCAGTGCCACCAGGTGACGTCAGAGACTCCTTCTGATAGGCTCCTTCAGGTGTTGCTAGCCTATCCTCTCTCCTAGGTAGCCAAACCCTCTTTTCTGGCTATTTAGGGTCTCTGTCTCTGGGGAAACTTTAGATAACGAATGCAAGAGCTCATGCGAGTTCCTCTGCATCTCTCTCTTCACCTTCTGCCAAGGAATCGACTGCTGACCGCGCTGGAAGCCTGCAACACTGCAACAAAGTAGCAAAGACGACTACTGCAACTCTGTAACGCTGATCCTGCCGCCTTCTCGACTGTTTTCCTGGTGGTGCATGCTGTGGGGGTAGTCTGCCTCCTCTCTGCACTAGAAGCTCCGAAGAAATCTCCCGTGGGTCGACGGAATCTTCCCCCTGCAACCGCAGGCACCAAAAAGCTGCATTACCGGTCCCTTGGGTCTCCTCTCAGCATGACGAGCGAGGTCCCTCGAATCCAGCAACTCTGTCCAAGTGACTCCAACAGTCCAGTGACTCTTCAGTCCAAGTTTGGTGGAGGTAAGTCCTTGCCTCACCTCGCTAGACTGCATTGCTGGGAACCGCGACTTTTGCAGCTACTCCGGCCTCCGTGCACTTCCGGCGGAAATCCTTTGTGCACAGTCCAGCCTGGGTCCACGGCACTGTAACCTGCATTGCACGACCTCCTAAGTTGTTCTCCGGTGACGTGGGACTTCTTTGTGCGACTTCGGGTGAGCACCGTTTCACGCATCCTCGTAGTGCCTGTTTCTGGCACTTTTCCGGGTGCTACCTGCTGCTAAGAGGGCTCCTTGTCTTGCGCGACGTCCCCTCTAGCTCCTGGTCCAATTTGCGACCTCCTGGTCCCTCCTGGGCCACAGCAGCATCCAAAAACGCTAACCGCACGATTTGCAGCTAGCAAGGCTTGTTGGCGTTCTTTCGGCGGGAAATTACTTCTGCACGACTCTACAAGGCGAGAGGGATACGTCCTCCAAAGGGGAAGTCTCTAGCCCTTTGCGTTCCTGCAGAAACCGCAGCTTCTTCTGTCCAGTGGAAGCTTCTTTGCACCCGCAGCTGGCATTTCCTGGGCATCTGCCCATCTCCGACTTGCTTGTGACTTTTGGACTTGGTCCCCTTGTTCCACAGGTACCCCAGATTGGAAATCCAGCATTGTTGCATTGTTGGTTTGTGTCTTTCCTGCATTATTCCTCTAACACAACTTCTTTATCCTTAGGGGAACTTTAGTGCACTTTGCACTCACTTTTCAGGGTCTTGGGGAGGGTTATTTTTCTAACTCTCACTATTTTCTAATAGTCCCAGCGACCCTCTACAAGGTCACATAGGTTTGGGGTCCATTCGTGGTTCGCATTCCACTTTTGGAGTATATGGTTTGTGTTGCCCCTATCCCTATGTTTCCCTATTGCATCCTATTGTAACTATACATTGTTTGCACTGTTTTCTAAGACTATACTGCATATTTTTGCTATTGTGTATATATATCTTGTGTATATTTCCTATCCTCTCACTGAGGGTACACTCTAAGATACTTTGGCATATTGTCATAAAAATAAAGTACCTTTATTTTTAGTATAACTGTGTATTGTGTTTTCTTATGATATTGTGCATATGACACTAAGTGGTACTGTAGTAGCTTCACCCGTCTCCTAGTTCAGCCTAAGCTGCTCTGCTAAGCTACCATTATCTATCAACCTAAGCTGCTAGACACCCTATACACTAATAAGGGATAACTGGGCCTGGTGCAAGGTGCAAGTACCCCTTGGTACTCACTACAAGCCAGTCCAGCCTCCTACATTGGTTGTGCAGTGGTGGGATAAGTGCTTTGAGACTACTTACCACTCTTGTCATTGTACTTTTCATAAGAGAAAAATATACAAAACAAGGTCAGTGTATATACACATAGCCAAAAAGTTTTGCATTTCCTCTTTTCACTCTTTTCTAAGTGCTGAAAAGTACTTCTAAACTTTCTAAAAAGTTCTAAAAAGTTGTAAAAGTTTTTTTTCTCTGTCTTTCTAAAAGCTCTGACAAACTTTTTCTCTTTTTCTATCACTTTAACTCTCTCTAAAAATGTCTGGCACAGGCCAAAATGTTGATCTGTCCAAACTTGCATATGATCACCTTAGCTGGAAAGGAGCAAGGAGTCTCTGCATAGAGAGAGGTTTGAGTGTAGGGAAGAATCCTTCCTTGGAACTGTTACTTAATATGCTTAGAGAACAGGATAAGGCTAAAAGTGCCCCATCTGTTGAAAAAGTAGCTAATGGTTCTCAATCTGATCCAGGGACTCCCCCAGGTAAAGGTTCAGGAAAGAAACTTCTTAGCCTTCCCATTACAAGACAGTCTAGCATAGTTGGTAATGATGAAGAGCCACACCATACAAATAGTGTTGTCTCACATCATAGCAAAAGCATTTATTCACACCACAGTGGTACTGATGTTTCTGTTAGCCAAGCTGTTAGGGTGCCCTCTGTAAGGGACAGGTCTCCTTCTGTTCATTCCCATCATACCTCTGTATCTAGAAATGTCCCTCCCACCAACCCTGATGACAGATTGTTAGAAAGGGAACTCAATAAGTTGAGGGTGGAACAAACCAGACTGAAGCTTAAAAAGCAACAGCTGGATTTGGATAGACAGTCTTTAGAATTAGAGAAGGAAAGACAGAAGTTGGGTTTAGAAACCCATGGTGGCAGCAGCAGTATTCCCCATAGTCATCCTGCAAAAGAGCATGATTCCAGGAATCTGCACAAGATAGTTCCCCCTTATAAGGAGGGGGATGACATTAACAAGTGGTTTGCTGCACTTGAGAGGGCCTGTGTTGTACAGGATGTCCCTCAAAGGCAGCGGGCTGCTATCCTATGGCTATCATTTAGTGGAAAAGGTAGGGATAGGCTCCTTACTGTGAAAGAAAGTGATGCCAATAATTTTACAGTACTTAAGAATGCACTCCTGGATGGTTATGGCTTAACCACTGAACAGTACAGGATAAAGTTCAGAGAGACCAAAAAGGAGTCTTCACAAGACTGGGTTGATTTCATTGACCATTCAGTGAAGGCCTTGGAGGGGTGGTTACATGGCAGTAAAGTTACTGATTATGACAGCCTGTATAACTTGATCCTGAGAGAGCATATTCTTAATAATTGTGTGTCTGATTTGTTGCACCAGTACTTGGTGGACTCTGATCTGACCTCTCCCCAAGAATTGGGAAAGAAGGCAGACAAATGTGTCAGAACAAGGGTGAACAGAAAAGTTCATACAGGGGGTAACAAAGATGGCAACAAAAAGAAGGATGGTAAGTCTTCTGACAAGGGTGGGGACAAATCTAAAAATGAGTCTTCATCAGGCCCACAAAAACACTCTGGTGGGGGTGGTGGGTCCAAATCCTCCTTTAATCAAAACAAAGAAAAGAAACCATGGTGCTATTTATGTAAAGTAAAAGGCCATTGGACAACAGATCCCAGTTGTCCAAAGAAAAGCACCAAGCCTCCTACCACTACAACCCCTACTGCTACCCCTAGTGTCCCTACTAATAGCAGTGGTGGTGGGAGCAAACCTACTAATAGCCAATCCAATGGAGTAGCTGGGCTCACTATTGGTAACTTAGTTGGGGTTGGCCTTGTTAGGGAGGCCACAGAGGCTGTGTTAGTCTCTGAGGGGGCTATTGATTTAGCCACCTTAGTTGCTTGTCCCCTTAATATGGATAAGTACAAGCAGCTACCCCTAATAAATGGTGTTGAGGTTCAGGCCTACAGGGACACTGGAGCCAGTGTGACTATGGTCATAGAGAAACTGGTCCACCCTGAACAACACCTACTTGGTCACCAGTACCAAGTAACCAATGCTCACAACAACACACTTAGCCACCCCATGGCTGTTGTTAATCTCAACTGGGGGGGGTTTACTGGTCCAAAGAAAGTTGTGGTAGCCACAGATTTACCTGTAGACTGTCTACTAGGAAATGATTTGGAGACATCAGCTTGGTCAGATGTGGAGTTGGAGGCCCATGCACCAATGCTGGGCATCCCAGGGCATATTTTTGCTTTGACAAGGGCTCAGGCCAAAAAGCAAAAAGGACAGGGAAGCTTGGATCCTGGAACAATGGACCAAGTGCTCCCTAAAGCTAGGGCTAGTAGAAGCAAACTACTTCCTACTATCCCTCCCTCTACAGTGGATTCAACTTCTGAGGAAGAAGAATTCCCTCCCTGTGCAGAACCTACACCAGAGGAGCTGGAAGCAGACACTGCTGAGCTTTTGGGTGAAGGGGGGCCTGCCAGGGAGGAGCTGAGTGTGGCACAGCAAACCTGTCCCACATTAGAGGGTCTAAGACAGCAAGCTGTTAAACAGGCTAATGGGGATGTCAGTGACTCTCACAGAGTTTACTGGGAGGACAACCTCTTGTACACTGAGCATAGGGATCCTAAACCTGGAGCTGCCAGGAGATTAGTGATTCCTCAGGAGTACAGAAAGTTCCTCCTAACTCTTGCCCACGACATTCCCCTAGCTGGGCACCTGGGACAAATGAAAACTTGGGACAGACTGGTTCCCTTGTTTCATTGGCCTAGGATGTCTGAGGACACAAAAGATTTTTGTAAGTCATGTGAAACCTGTCAAGCCAGTGGCAAGACAGGTGGCACTCCAAAGGCACCCCTTATTCCACTGCCTGTGGTTGGGGTACCCTTTGAAAGGGTAGGGGTTGACATAGTTGGCCCCCTTGACCCTCCTACTGCTTCAGGCAATAGGATTATCTTGGTGGTAGTGGACCATGCCACAAGATACCCTGAAGCAATTCCTTTAAGGACCACTACAGCTCCTGCAGTGGCAAAGGCCCTCCTGGGAATATTTTCTAGGGTGGGCTTCCCAAAGGAAGTAGTATCAGACAGGGGAAGCAATTTCATGTCTGCATACTTAAAGGCCATGTGGAAGGAGTGTGGTGTAACTTACAAGTTCACAACACCCTATCATCCACAAACAAATGGACTGGTGGAGAGATTTAATAAAACTCTCAAAGGCATGATTATGGGTCTCCCTGAAAAACTCCGCAGGAGATGGGATATCCTTCTACCATGCCTCCTTTTTGCCTACAGGGAGGTACCCCAGAAAGGAGTGGGCTTCAGCCCCTTTGAACTTCTTTTTGGACACCCTGTTAGGGGTCTACTCACACTTGTAAAGGAGGGTTGGGAACAACCTTTAAAAGCTCCTAAGCAGGATATTGTGGATTATGTACTTGGCCTCAGATCAAGGATGGCTGAGTACATGAAAAAGGCCAGCAAAAACCTTCAGGCCAGCCAAGAGCTCCAGAAGCAATGGCATGATCAGAAGGCTGTTTTGGTTCAGTACCAACCAGGGCAGAAAGTGTGGGTCTTGGAGCCTGTGGCCCCAAGAGCACTCCAAGATAAATGGAGTGGACCCCACACAATTGTTGAAAAGAAGGGAGAAGTCACCTATTTAGTTGACTTAGGCACTGCCAGGAGTCCCCTTAGGGTGCTCCATGTCAACCGCCTGAAACCCTACTATGACAGGGCTGATCTCACCCTGCTCATGGCAACTGATGAGGGACAGGAAGAAGACAGTGATCCTCTACCTGATCTCTTCTCTTCCACAGAACAAGATGCTCTTGTGGAAGGTGTAGTTTTGGCTGATTGTCTTACTGCTGAGCAGAAAGACCATTGCATAAATCTCCTAGATCAATTCTCTGAACTCTTCTCTACTGTGCCAGGTACCACTTCTTGGTGTGAGCACACTATAGATACTGGAGACAGTTTACCTGTCAAAAGTAAGATCTATAGGCAGCCTGACCATGTCAGGGACTGCATAAAGCAAGAGGTGCAGAAAATGTTAGAACTAGGAGTGGTTGAGCACTCTGAAAGTCCATGGGCTTCTCCTGTGGTACTTGTACCAAAACCCCATTCCAAAGATGGAAAGAAGGAAATGCGGTTTTGTGTAGACTATAGAGGTCTCAACTTGGTAACCAAAACTGATGCTCACCCTATACCCAGGGCAGATGAGCTCATAGATACACTGGCATCTGCCAAGTATCTAAGCACTTTTGATTTGACTGCAGGGTATTGGCAGATCAAATTGTCAGAAGATGCTAAACCTAAAACTGCATTTTCAACCATTGGAGGACATTACCAGTTTACTGTAATGCCTTTTGGTTTGAAAAATGCACCTGCCACTTTTCAAAGGTTGGTGAACACAGTCCTGCAAGGGCTGGAAGCTTTCAGTGCAGCATATTTGGACGATATCATCCAGCTGGGATGATCACCTGGTCCACCTATGGAAAGTTTTGGAGGCCCTGCAGAAGGCAGGCCTCACTATCAAGGCTTCAAAGTGCCAGATAGGGCAGGGGAAGGTGGTTTATCTGGGACACCTTGTTGGTGGGGAACAGATTGCACCACTTCAGGGGAAAATCCAAACAATTATTGATTGGGTTCCCCCTACCACTCAGACTCAGGTGAGAGCCTTCCTAGGCCTCACTGGGTATTACAGGAGGTTCATTAAGAACTATGGCTCCATTGCAGCCCCTCTTAATGACCTCACATCCAAGAAAATGCCTAAAAAGGTATTATGGACAGCAAACTGTCAGAAAGCTTTTGAGGAGCTGAAGCAGGCCATGTGCTCTGCACCTGTCCTGAAAAGCCCTTGTTACTCTAAAAAATTCTATGTCCAAACTGATGCATCTGAATTAGGAGTAGGGGCAGTCCTATCACAACTTAATTCTGAGGGCCAGGATCAACCTCTTGCTTTTATTAGTAGGAGGTTGACCCCTAGAGAAAAGCGTTGGTCTGCCATAGAGAGGGAGGCCTTTGCTGTGGTCTGGGCTCTGAAGAAGTTGAGGCCATACCTGTTTGGCACTCACTTCATTGTTCAGACAGACCACAAACCTCTACTTTGGCTAAAACAAATGAAAGGTGAAAATCCTAAATTGTTGAGGTGGTCCATATCCCTACAGGGAATGGACTATACAGTGGAACATAGACCTGGGAGTAGCCACTCCAATGCAGATGGACTCTCCAGATATTTCCACTTAGACAATGAAGACTCATCAGGTCATGGCTAGTCTTATTGTCCTTCGTTTGGGGGGGGGTTGTGTAGGAAAGTACCATCTTGCCTGGCATGTTACCCCCATTTTTCACTGTATATATGTTGTTTTAGTTGTATGTGTCACTGGGACCCTGGTAACCCAGGGCCCCAGTGCTCATAAGTGTGCCTGAATGTGTTACCTGTGTAGTGACTAACTGTCTCACTGAGGCTCTGCTAATCAGAACCTCAGTGGTTATGCTCTCTCATTTCTTTCTAAATTGTCACTAACAGGCTAGTGACCAATTTTACCAATTTACATTGGCTTACTGGAACACCCTTATAATTCCCTAGTATATGGTACTGAGGTACCCAGGGTATTGGGGTTCCAGGAGATCCCTATGGGCTGCAGCATTTCTTTTGCCACCCATAGGGAGCTCTGACAATTCTTACACAGGCCTGCCACTGCAGCCTGAGTGAAATAACGTCCACGTTATTTCACAGCCATTTTACACTGCACTTAAGTAACTTATAAGTCACCTATATGTCTAACCTTTACCTGGTAAAGGTTAGGTGCAAAGTTACTTAGTGTGAGGGCACCCTGGCACTAGCCAAGGTGCCCCCACATTGTTCAGGGCCAATTTCCCTGACTTTGTGAGTGCGGGGACACCATTACACGCGTGCACTACATATAGGTCACTACCTATATGTAGCTTCACAATGGTAACTCCGAATATGGCCATGTAACATGTCTATGATCATGGAATTGCCCCCTCTATGCCATCCTGGCATAGTTGGCACAATCCCATGATCCCAGTGGTCTGTAGCACAGACCCTGGTACTGCCAAACTGCCCTTCCTGGGGTTTCACTGCAGCTGCTGCTGCTACCAACCCCTCAGACAGGCATCTGCCCTCCTGGGGTCCAGCCAGGCCTGGCCCAGGATGGCAGAACAAAGAACTTCCTCTGAGAGAGGGTGTGACACCCTCTCCCTTTGGAAAATGGTGTGAAGGCAGGGGAGGAGTAGCCTCCCCCAGCCTCTGGAAATGCTTTCTTGGGCACAGATGTGCCCAATTCTGCATAAGCCAGTCTACACCGGTTCAGGGGACCCCTTAGCCCTGCTCTGGCGCGAAACTGGACAAAGGAAAGGGGAGTGACCACTCCCCTGACCTGCACCTCCCCTGGGAGGTGTCCAGAGCTCCTCCAGTGTGCTCCAGACCTCTGCCATCTTGGAAACAGAGGTGCTGCTGGCACACTGGACTGCTCTGAGTGGCCAGTGCCACCAGGTGACGTCAGAGACTCCTTCTGATAGGCTCCTTCAGGTGTTGCTAGCCTATCCTCTCTCCTAGGTAGCCAAACCCTCTTTTCTGGCTATTTAGGGTCTCTGTCTCTGGGGAAACTTTAGATAACGAATGCAAGAGCTCATCCGAGTTCCTCTGCATCTCTCTCTTCACCTTCTGCCAAGGAATCGACTGCTGACCGCGCTGGAAGCCTGCAACACTGCAACAAAGTAGCAAAGACGACTACTGCAACTCTGTAACGCTGATCCTGCCGCCTTCTCGACTGTTTTCCTGGTGGTGCATGCTGTGGGGGTAGTCTGCCTCCTCTCTGCACTAGAAGCTCCGAAGAAATCTCCTGTGGGTCGACGGAATCTTCCCCCTGCAACCGCAGGCACCAAAAAGCTGCATTACCAGTCCCTTGGGTCTCCTCTCAGCACGACGAGCGAGGTCCCTCGAATCCAGCAACTCTGTCCAAGTGACTCCCACAGTCCAGTGACTCTTCAGTCCAAGTTTGGTGGAGGTAAGTCCTTGCCTCACCTCGCTAGACTGCATTGCTGGGAACCGCGACTTTTGCAGCTACTCCGGCCTCCGTGCACTTCCGGCGGAAATCCTTTGTGCACAGTCCAGCCTGGGTCCACGGCACTCTAACCTGCATTGCACGACCTCCTAAGTTGTTCTCCGGCGACGTGGGACTTCTTTGTGCGACTTCGGGTGAGCACCGTTTCACGCATCCTTGTAGTGCCTGTTTCTGGCACTTCTCCGGGTGCTAACTGCTGCTAAGAGGGCTCCTTGTCTTGCTCGACGTCCCCTCTATCCCCTGCTCCAATTTGCAACCTCCTGGTCCCTCCTGGGCGACAGCAGCATCCAAAAATGCTAACCGCACGATTTGCAGCTAGCAAGGCTTGTTGGCCTTCTTTCGGTGGGAAAACACTTTTGTGCGACTCTACAAGGCGAGAGGGATCGGTCCTCCAAAGGGGAAGTCTCTAGCCCTTTGCGTTCCTGCAGAAACCGCAGCTTCTTCTGTCCAGTGGAAGCTTCTTTGCACCCGCAGCTGGCATTTCCTGGGCATCTGCCCATCTCCGACTTGCTTGTGACTTTTGGACTTGGTCCCCTTGTTCCACAGGTACCCCAGATTGGAAATCCAGCGTTGTTGCATTGTTGGTTTGTGTCTTTCCTGCATTATTCCTCTAACACAACTTCTTTATCCTTAGGGGAACTTTAGTGCACTTTGCACTCACTTTTCAGGGTCTTGGGGAGGGTTATTTTTCTAACTCTCACTATTTTCTAATAGTCCCAGCGACCCTCTACAAGGTCACATAGGTTTGGGGTCCATTCGTGGTTCGCATTCCACTTTTGGAGTATATGGTTTGTGTTGCCCCTATCCCTATGTTTCCCCATTGCATCCTATTGTAACTATACATTGTTTGCACTGTTTTCTAAGACTATACTGCATATTTTTGCTATTGTGTATATATATCTTGTGTATATTTCCTATCCTCTCACTGAGGGTACACTCTAAGATACTTTGGCATATTGTCATAAAAATAAAGTACCTTTATTTTTAGTATAACTGTGTATTGTGTTTTCTTATGATATTGTGCATATGACACTAGGTGGTACTGTAGTAGCTTCACCCGTCTCCTAGTTCAGCCTAAGCTGCTCTGCTAAGCTACCATTATCTATCAGCCTAATCTGCTAGACACCCTATACACTAATAAGGGATAACTGGGCCTGGTGCAAGGTGCAAGTACCCCTTGGTACTCACTACAAGCCAGTCCAGCCTCCTACATTGGTTGTGCAGTGGTGGGATAAGTGCTTTGAGACTACTTACCACTCTTGTCATTGTACTTTTCATAAGAGAAAAATATACAAAACAAGATCAGTGTATATACACATAGCCAAAAAGTTTTGCATTTCCTCTTTTCACTCTTTTCTAAGTGCTGAAAAGTACTTCTAAACTTTCTAAAAAGTTCTAAAAAGTTGTAAAAGTTTTTTTTCTCTGTCTTTCTAAAAGCTCTGACAAACTTTTTCTCTTTTTCTATCACTTTAACTCTCTCTAAAAATGTCTGGCACAGGCCAAAATGTTGATCTGTCCAAACTTGCATATGATCACCTTAGCTGGAAAGGAGCAAGGAGTCTCTGCATAGAGAGAGGTTTGAGTGTAGGGAAGAATCCTTCCTTGGAACTGTTACTTAAAATGCTTAGAGAACAGGATAAGGCTAAAAGTGCCCCATCTGTTGAAAAAGTAGCTAATGGTTCTCAATCTGATCCAGGGACTCCCCCAGGTAAAGGTTCAGGAAAGAAACTTCTTAGCCTTCCCATTACAAGACAGTCTAGCATAGTTGGTAATGATGAAGAGCCACACCATACAAATAGTGTTGTCTCACATCATAGCAAAGGCATTTATTCACACCACAGTGGTACTGATGTTTCTGTTAGCCAAGCTGTTAGGGTGCCTTCTGTAAGGGACAGGTCTCCTTCTGTTCATTCCCATCATACCTCTGTATCTAGAAATGTCCCTCCCACCAACCCTGATGACAGATTGTTAGAAAGGGAACTCAATAAGTTGAGGGTGGAACAAACCAGACTGAAGCTTAAAAAGCAACAGCTGGATTTGGATAGACAGTCTTTAGAATTAGAGAAGGAAAGACAGAAGTTGGGTTTAGAAACCCATGGTGGCAGCAGCAGTATTCCCCATAGTCATCCTGCAAAAGAGCATGATTCCAGGAATCTGCACAAGATAGTTCCCCCTTATAAGGAGGGGGATGACATTAACAAGTGGTTTGCTGCACTTGAGAGGGCCTGTGTTGTACAGGATGTCCCTCAAAGGCAGTGGGCTGCTATCCTATGGCTATCATTTAGTGGAAAAGGTAGGGATAGGCTCCTTACTGTGAAAGAAAGTGATGCCAATAATTTTACAGTACTTAAGAATGCACTCCTGGATGGTTATGGCTTAACCACTGAACAGTACAGGATAAAGTTCAGAGAGACCAAAAAGGAGTCTTCACAAGACTGGGTTGATTTCATTGACCATTCAGTGAAGGCCTTGGAGGGGTGGTTACATGGCAGTAAAGTTACTGATTATGACAGCCTGTATAACTTGATCCTGAGAGAGCATATTCTTAATAATTGTGTGTCTGATTTGTTGCACCAGTACTTGGTGGACTCTGATCTGACCTCTCCCCAAGAATTGGGAAAGAAGGCAGACAAATGGGTCAGAACAAGGGTGAACAGAAAAGTTCATACAGGGGGTAACAAAGATGGCAACAAAAAGAAGGATGGTAAGTCTTCTGACAAGGGTGGGGACAAATCTAAAAATGAGTCTTCATCAGGCCCACAAAAACACTCTGGTGGGGGTGGTGGGTCCAAATCCTCCTTTAATCAAAAAAAAGAAAAGAAACCATGGTGCTATTTATGTAAAGTAAAAGGCCATTGGACAACAGATCCCAGTAGTCCAAAGAAAAGCACCAAGCCTCCTACCACTACAACCCCTACTGCTACCCCTAGTGTCCCTACTAATAGCAGTGGTGGTGGGAGCAAACCTACTAATAGCCAATCCAAGGGAGTAGCTGGGCTCACTATTGGTAACTTAGTTGGGGTTGGCCTTGTTAGGGAGGCCACAGAGGCTGTGTTAGTCTCTGAGGGGGCTATTGATTTAGCCACCTTAGTTGCTTATCCCCTTAATATGGATAAGTACAAGCAGCTACCCCTAATAAATGGTGTTGAGGTTCAGGCCTACAGGGACACTGGAGCCAGTGTGACTATGGTCATAGATAAACTGGTCCACCCTGAACAACACCTACTTGGTCACCAGTACCAAGTAACCGATGCTCACAACAACACACTTAGCCACCCCATGGCTGTTGTTAATCTCAACTGGGGGGGGGGTTACTGTTCCAAAGAAAGTTGTGGTAGCCACAGATTTACCTGTAGACTGTCTACTAGGAAATGATTTGGAGACATCAGCTTGGTCAGATGTGGAGTTGGAGGCCCATGCAGCAATGCTGGGCATCCCAGGGCATATTTTTGCTTTGACAAGGGCTAAGGCCAAAAAGCAAAAAGGACAGGGAAGCTTGGATCCTGGAACAATGGACCAAGTGCTCCCTAAAGCTAGGGCTAGTAGAAGCAAACCACTTCCTACTATCCCTCCCTCTACAGTGGATTCAACTTCTGAGGAAGAAGAATTCCCTCCCTGTGCAGAACCTACACCAGAGGAGCTGGAAGCAGACACTGCTGAGCTTTTGGGTGAAGGGGGGCCTGCCAGGGAGGAGCTGAGTGTGGCACAGCAAACCTGTCCCACATTAGAGGGTCTAAGACAGCAAGCTGTCAAACAGGCTAATGGGGATGTCAGTGACTCTCACAGAGTTTACTGGGAGGACAACCTCTTGTACACTGATCATAGGGATCCTAAACCTGGAGCTGCCAGGAGATTAGTGATTCCTCAGGAGTACAGAAAGTTCCTCCTAACTCTTGCCCACGACATTCCCCTAGCTGGGCACCTGGGACAAATGAAAACTTGGGACAGACTGGTTCCCTTGTTTCATTGGCCTAGGATGTCTGAGGACACAAAAGATTTTTGTAAGTCCTGTGAAACCTGTCAAGCCAGTGGCAAGACAGATGGCACTCCAAAGGCACCCCTTATTCCACTGCCTGTGGTTGGGGTACCCTTTGAAAGGGTAGGGGTTGACATAGTTGGCCCCCTTGACCCTCCTACTGCTTCAGGCAATAGGATTATCTTGGTGGTAGTGGACCATGCCACAAGATACCCTGAAGCAATTCCTTTAAGGACCACTACAGCTCCTGCAGTGGCAAAGGCCCTCCTGGGAATATTTTCTAGGGTGGGCTTCCCAAAGGAAGTAGTATCAGACAGGGGAAGCAATTTCATGTCTGCATACTTAAAGGCCATGTGGAAGGAGTGTGGTGTAACTTACAAGTTCACAACACCCTATCATCCACAAACAAATGGACTGGTGGAGAGATTTAATAAAACTCTCAAAGGCATGATTATGGGTCTCCCTGAAAAACTCCGCAGGAGATGGGATATCCTTCTACCATGCCTCCTTTTTGCCTACAGGGAGGTACCCCAGAAAGGAGTGGGCTTCAGCCCCTTTGAACTTCTTTTTGGACACCCTGTTAGGGGTCTACTCACACTTGTAAAGGAGGGTTGGGAACAACCTTTAAAAGCTCCTAAGCAGGATATTGTGGATTATGTACTTGGCCTCAGATCAAGGATGGCTGAGTACATGAAAAAGGCCAGCAAAAACCTTCAGGCCAGCCAAGAGCTCCAGAAGCAATGGCATGATCAGAAGGCTGTTTTGGTTCAGTACCAACCAGGGCAGAAAGTGTGGGTCTTGGAGCCTGTGGCCCCAAGAGCACTCCAAGATAAATGGAGTGGACCCCACACAATTGTTGAAAAGAAGGGAGAAGTCACCTATTTAGTTGACTTAGGCACTGCCAGGAGTCCCCTTAGGGTGCTCCATGTCAACCGCCTGAAACCCTACTATGACAGGGCTGATCTCACCCTGCTCATGGCAACTGATGAGGGACAGGAAGAAGACAGTGATCCTCTACCTGATCTCTTCTCTTCCACAGAACAAGATGCTCTTGTGGAAGGTGTAGTTTTGGCTGATTGTCTTACTGCTGAGCAGAAAGACCATTGCATAAATCTCCTAGATCAATTCTCTGAACTCTTCTCTACTGTGCCAGGTACCACTTCTTGGTGTGAGCACACTATAGATACTGGAGACAGTTTACCTGTCAAAAGTAAGATCTATAGGCAGCCTGACCATGTCAGGGACTGCATAAAGCAAGAGGTGCAGAAAATGTTAGAACTAGGAGTGGTTGAGCACTCTGAAAGTCCATGGGCTTCTCCTGTGGTACTTGTACCAAAACCCCATTCCAAAGATGGAAAGAAGGAAATGCGGTTTTGTGTAGACTATAGAGGTCTCAACTTGGTAACCAAAACTGATGCTCACCCTATACCCAGGGCAGATGAGCTCATAGATACACTGGCATCTGCCAAGTATCTAAGCACTTTTGATTTGACTGCAGGGTATTGGCAGATCAAATTGTCAGAAGATGCTAAACCTAAAACTGCATTTTCAACCATTGGAGGACATTACCAGTTTACTGTAATGCCTTTTGGTTTGAAAAATGCACCTGCCACTTTTCAAAGGTTGGTGAACACAGTCCTGCAAGGGCTGGAAGCTTTCAGTGCAGCATATTTGGACGATATCATCCAGCTGGGATGATCACCTGGTCCACCTATGGAAAGTTTTGGAGGCCCTGCAGAAGGCAGGCCTCACTATCAAGGCTTCAAAGTGCCAGATAGGGCAGGGGAAGGTGGTTTATCTGGGACACCTTGTTGGTGGGGAACAGATTGCACCACTTCAGGGGAAAATCCAAACAATTATTGATTGGGTTCCCCCTACCACTCAGACTCAGGTGAGAGCCTTCCTAGGCCTCACTGGGTATTACAGGAGGTTCATTAAGAACTATGGCTCCATTGCAGCCCCTCTTAATGACCTCACATCCAAGAAAATGCCTAAAAAGGTATTATGGACAGCAAACTGTCAGAAAGCTTTTGAGGAGCTGAAGCAGGCCATGTGCTCTGCACCTGTCCTGAAAAGCCCTTGTTACTCTAAAAAATTCTATGTCCAAACTGATGCATCTGAATTAGGAGTAGGGGCAGTCCTATCACAACTTAATTCTGAGGGCCAGGATCAACCTCTTGCTTTTATTAGTAGGAGGTTGACCCCTAGAGAAAAGCGTTGGTCTGCCATAGAGAGGGAGGCCTTTGCTGTGGTCTGGGCTCTGAAGAAGTTGAGGCCATACCTGTTTGGCACTCACTTCATTGTTCAGACAGACCACAAACCTCTACTTTGGCTAAAACAAATGAAAGGTGAAAATCCTAAATTGTTGAGGTGGTCCATATCCCTACAGGGAATGGACTATACAGTGGAACATAGACCTGGGAGTAGCCACTCCAATGCAGATGGACTCTCCAGATATTTCCACTTAGACAATGAAGACTCATCAGGTCATGGCTAGTCTTATTGTCCTTCGTTTGGTGGGGGTTGTGTAGGAAAGTACCATCTTGCCTGGCATGTTACCCCCATTTTTCACTGTATATATGTTGTTTTAGTTGTATGTGTCACTGGGACCCTGGTAACCCAGGGCCCCAGTGCTCATAAGTGTGCCTGAATGTGTTACCTGTGTAGTGACTAACTGTCTCACTGAGGCTCTGCTAATCAGAACCTCAGTGGTTATGCTCTCTCATTTCTTTCTAAATTGTCACTAACAGGCTAGTGACCAATTTTACCAATTTACATTGGCTTACTGGAACACCCTTATAATTCCCTAGTATATGGTACTGAGGTACCCAGGGTATTGGGGTTCCAGGAGATCCCTATGGGCTGCAGCATTTCTTTTGCCACCCATAGGGAGCTCTGACAATTCTTACACAGGCCTGCCACTGCAGCCTGAGTGAAATAACGTCCACGTTATTTCACAGCCATTTTACACTGCACTTAAGTAACTTATAAGTCACCTATATGTCTAACCTTTACCTGGTAAAGGTTAGGTGCAAAGTTACTTAGTGTGAGGGCACCCTGGCACTAGCCAAGGTGCCCCCACATTGTTCAGGGCCAATTTCCCTGACTTTGTGAGTGCGGGGACACCATTACACGCGTGCACTACATATAGGTCACTACCTATATGTAGCTTCACAATGGTAACTCCGAATATGGCCATGTAACATGTCTATGATCATGGAATTGCCCCCTCTATGCCATCCTGGCATAGTTGGCACAATCCCATGATCCCAGTGGTCTGTAGCACAGACCCTGGTACTGCCAAACTGCCCTTCCTGGGGTTTCACTGCAGCTGCTGCTGCTACCAACCCCTCAGACAGGCATCTGCCCTCCTGGGGTCCAGCCAGGCCTGGCCCAGGATGGCAGAACAAAGAACTTCCTCTGAGAGAGGGTGTGACACCCTCTCCCTTTGGAAAATGGTGTGAAGGCAGGGGAGGAGTAGCCTCCCCCAGCCTCTGGAAATGCTTTCTTGGGCACAGATGTGCCCAATTCTGCATAAGCCAGTCTACACCGGTTCAGGGGACCCCTTAGCCCTGCTCTGGCGCGAAACTGGACAAGGGAAAGGGGAGTGACCACTCCCCTGACCTGCACCTCCCCTGGGAGGTGTCCAGAGCTCCTCCAGTGTGCTCCAGACCTCTGCCATCTTGGAAACAGAGGTGCTGCTGGCACACTGGACTGCTCTGAGTGGCCAGTGCCACCAGGTGACGTCAGAGACTCCTTCTGATAGGCTCCTTCAGGTGTTGCTAGCCTATCCTCTCTCCTAGGTAGCCAAACCCTCTTTTCTGGCTATTTAGGGTCTCTGTCTCTGGGGAAACTTTAGATAACGAATGCAAGAGCTCATCCGAGTTCCTCTGCATCTCTCTCTTCACCTTCTGCCAAGGAATCGACTGCTGACCGCGCTGGAAGCCTGCAACACTGCAACAAAGTAGCAAAGACGACTACTGCAACTCTGTAACGCTGATCCTGCCGCCTTCTCGACTGTTTTCCTGGTGGTGCATGCTGTGGGGGTAGTCTGCCTCCTCTCTGCACTAGAAGCTCCGAAGAAATCTCCTGTGGGTCGACGGAATCTTCCCCCTGCAACCGCAGGCACCAAAAAGCTGCATTACCAGTCCCTTGGGTCTCCTCTCAGCATGACGAGCGAGGTCCCTCGAATCCAGCAACTCTGTCCAAGTGACTCCCACAGTCCAGTGACTCTTCAGTCCAAGTTTGGTGGAGGTAAGTCCTTGCCTCACCTCGCTAGACTGCATTGCTGGGAACCGCGACTTTTGCAGCTACTCCGGCCTCCGTGCACTTCCGGCGGAAATCCTTTGTGCACAGTCCAGCCTGGGTCCACGGCACTCTAACCTGCATTGCACGACCTCCTAAGTTGTTCTCCGGCGACGTGGGACTTCTTTGTGCGACTTTGGGTGAGCACTGTTTCACGCATCCTTGTAGTGCCTGTTTCTGGCACTTCTCCGGGTGCTAACTGCTGCTAAGAGGGCTACTTGTCTTGCTCGACGTCCCCTCTACCACCTGCTCCAATTTGCAACCTCCTGGTCCCTCCTGGGCGACAGCAGCATCCAAAAACGCTAACCGCACGATTTGCAGCTAGCAAGGCTTGTTGGCCTTCTTTCGGTGGGAAAACACTTTTGTGCGACTCTACGAGGCGAGGGGGATCGGTCCTCCAAAGGGGAAGTCTCTAGCCCTTTGCGTTCCTGCAGAAACCGCAGCTTCTTCTGTCCAGTGGAAGCTTCTTTGCACCCGCAGCTGGCATTTCCTGGGCATCTGCCCATCTCCGACTTGCTTGTGACTTTTGGACTTGGTCCCCTTGTTCCACAGGTACCCCAGATTGGAAATCCAGCGTTGTTGCATTGTTGGTTTGTGTCTTTCCTGCATTATTCCTCTAACACGACTTCTTTATCCTTAGGGGAACTTTAGTGCACTTTGCACTCACTTTTCAGGGTCTTGGGGAGGGTTATTTTTCTAACTCTCACTATTTTCTAATAGTCCCAGCGACCCTCTACAAGGTCACATAGGTTTGGGGTCCATTCGTGGTTCGCATTCCACTTTTGGAGTATATGGTTTGTGTTGCCCCTATCCCTATGTTTCCCCATTGCATCCTATTGTAACTATACATTGTTTGCACTGTTTTCTAAGACTATACTGCATATTTTTGCTATTGTGTATATATATCTTGTGTATATTTCCTATCCTCTCACTGAGGGTACACTCTAAGATACTTTGGCATATTGTCATAAAAATAAAGTACCTTTATTTTTAGTATAACTGTGTATTGTGTTTTCTTATGATATTGTGCATATGACACTAAGTGGTACTGTAGTAGCTTCACCCGTCTCCTAGTTCAGCCTAAGCTGCTCTGCTAAGCTACCATTATCTATCAGCCTAAGCTGCTAGACACCCTATACACTAATAAGGGATAACTGGGCCTGGTGCAAGGTGCAAGTACCCCTTGGTACTCACTACAAGCCAGTCCAGCCTCCTACATTGGTTGTGCAGTGGTGGGATAAGTGCTTTGAGACTACTTACCACTCTTGTCATTGTACTTTTCATAAGAGAAAAATATACAAAACAAGGTCAGTGTATATACACATAGCCAAAAAGTTTTGCATTTCCTCTTTTCACTCTTTTCTAAGTGCTGAAAAGTACTTCTAAACTTTCTAAAAAGTTCTAAAAAGTTGTAAAAGTTTTTTTTCTCTGTCTTTCTAAAAGCTCTGACAAACTTTTTCTCTTTTTCTATCACTTTAACTCTCTCTAAAAATGTCTGGCACAGGCCAAAATGTTGATCTGTCCAAACTTGCATATCATCACCTTAGCTGGAAAGGAGCAAGGAGTCTCTGCATAGAGAGAGGTTTGAGTGTAGGGAAGAATCCTTCCTTGGAACTGTTACTTAATATGCTTAGAGAACAGGATAAGGCTAAAAGTGCCCCATCTGTTGAAAAAGTAGCTAATGGTTCTCAATCTGATCCAGGGACTCCCCCAGGTAAAGGTTCAGGAAATAAACTTCTTAGCCTTCCCATTACAAGACAGTCTAGCATAGTTGGTAATGATGAAGAGCCACACCATACAAATAGTGTTGTCTCACATCATAGCAAAAGCATTTATTCACACCACAGTGGTACTGATGTTTCTGTTAGCCAAGCTGTTAGGGTGCCCTCTGTAAGGGACAGGTCTCCTTCTGTTCATTCCCATCATACCTCTGTATCTAGAAATGTCCCTCCCACCAACCCTGATGACAGATTGTTAGAAAGGGAACTCAATAAGTTGAGGGTGGAACAAACCAGACTGAAGCTTAAAAAGCAACAGCTGGATTTGGATAGACAGTCTTTAGAATTAGAGAAGGAAAGACAGAAGTTGGGTTTAGAAACCCATGGTGGCAGCAGCAGTATTCCCCATAGTCATCCTGCAAAAGAGCATGATTCCAGGAATCTGCACAAGATAGTTCCCCCTTATAAGGAGGGGGATGACATTAACAAGTGGTTTGCTGCACTTGAGAGGGCCTGTGTTGTACAGGATGTCCCTCAAAGGCAGCGGGCTGCTATCCTATGGCTATCATTTAGTGGAAAAGGTAGGGATAGGCTCCTTACTGTGAAAGAAAGTGATGCCAATAATTTTACAGTACTTAAGAATGCACTCCTGGATGGTTATGGCTTAACCACTGAACAGTACAGGATAAAGTTCAGAGAGACCAAAAAGGAGTCTTCACAAGACTGGGTTGATTTCATTGACCATTCAGTGAAGGCCTTGGAGGGGTGGTTACATGGCAGTAAAGTTACTGATTATGACAGCCTGTATAACTTGATCCTGAGAGAGCATATTCTTAATAATTGTGTGTCTGATTTGTTGCACCAGTACTTGGTGGACTCTGATCTGACCTCTCCCCAAGAATTGGGAAAGAAGGCAGACAAATGTGTCAGAACAAGGGTGAACAGAAAAGTTCATACAGGGGGTAACAAAGATGGCAACAAAAAGAAGGATGGTAAGTCTTCTGACAAGGGTGGGGACAAATCTAAAAATGAGTCTTCATCAGGCCCACAAAAACACTCTGGTGGGGGTGGTGGGTCCAAATCCTCCTTTAATCAAAACAAAGAAAAGAAACCATGGTGCTATTTATGTAAAGTAAAAGGCCATTGGACAACAGATCCCAGTTGTCCAAAGAAAAGCACCAAGCCTCCTACCACTACAACCCCTACTGCTACCCCTAGTGTCCCTACTAATAGCAGTGGTGGTGGGAGCAAACCTACTAATAGCCAATCCAATGGAGTAGCTGGGCTCACTATTGGTAACTTAGTTGGGGTTGGCCTTGTTAGGGAGGCCACAGAGGCTGTGTTAGTCTCTGAGGGGGCTATTGATTTAGCCACCTTAGTTGCTTGTCCCCTTAATATGGATAAGTACAAGCAGCTACCCCTAATAAATGGTGTTGAGGTTCAGGCCTACAGGGACACTGGAGCCAGTGTGACTATGGTCATAGAGAAACTGGTCCACCCTGAACAACACCTACTTGGTCACCAGTACCAAGTAACCAATGCTCACAACAACACACTTAGCCACCCCATGGCTGTTGTTAATCTCAACTGGGGGGGGTTTACTGGTCCAAAGAAAGTTGTGGTAGCCACAGATTTACCTGTAGACTGTCTACTAGGAAATGATTTGGAGACATCAGCTTGGTCAGATGTGGAGTTGGAGGCCCATGCACCAATGCTGGGCATCCCAGGGCATATTTTTGCTTTGACAAGGGCTCAGGCCAAAAAGCAAAAAGGACAGGGAAGCTTGGATCCTGGAACAATGGACCAAGTGCTCCCTAAAGCTAGGGCTAGTAGAAGCAAACTACTTCCTACTATCCCTCCCTCTACAGTGGATTCAACTTCTGAGGAAGAAGAATTCCCTCCCCGTGCAGAACCTACACCAGAGGAGCTGGAAGCAGACACTGCTGAGCTTTTGGGTGAAGGGGGGCCTGCCAGGGAGGAGCTGAGTGTGGCACAGCAAACCTGTCCCACATTAGAGGGTCTAAGACAGCAAGCTGTTAAACAGGCTAATGGGGATGTCAGTGACTCTCACAGAGTTTACTGGGAGGACAACCTCTTGTACACTGAGCATAGGGATCCTAAACCTGGAGCTGCCAGGAGATTAGTGATTCCTCAGGAGTACAGAAAGTTCCTCCTAACTCTTGCCCACGACATTCCCCTAGCTGGGCACCTGGGACAAATGAAAACTTGGGACAGACTGGTTCCCTTGTTTCATTGGCCTAGGATGTCTGAGGACACAAAAGATTTTTGTAAGTCATGTGAAACCTGTCAAGCCAGTGGCAAGACAGGTGGCACTCCAAAGGCACCCCTTATTCCACTGCCTGTGGTTGGGGTACCCTTTGAAAGGGTAGGGGTTGACATAGTTGGCCCCCTTGACCCTCCTACTGCTTCAGGCAATAGGATTATCTTGGTGGTAGTGGACCATGCCACAAGATACCCTGAAGCAATTCCTTTAAGGACCACTACAGCTCCTGCAGTGGCAAAGGCCCTCCTGGGAATATTTTCTAGGGTGGGCTTCCCAAAGGAAGTAGTATCAGACAGGGGAAGCAATTTCATGTCTGCATACTTAAAGGCCATGTGGAAGGAGTGTGGTGTAACTTACAAGTTCACAACACCCTATCATCCACAAACAAATGGACTGGTGGAGAGATTTAATAAAACTCTCAAAGGCATGATTATGGGTCTCCCTGAAAAACTCCGCAGGAGATGGGATATCCTTCTACCATGCCTCCTTTTTGCCTACAGGGAGGTACCCCAGAAAGGAGTGGGCTTCAGCCCCTTTGAACTTCTTTTTGGACACCCTGTTAGGGGTCTACTCACACTTGTAAAGGAGGGTTGGGAACAACCTTTAAAAGCTCCTAAGCAGGATATTGTGGATTATGTACTTGGCCTCAGATCAAGGATGGCTGAGTACATGAAAAAGGCCAGCAAAAACCTTCAGGCCAGCCAAGAGCTCCAGAAGCAATGGCATGATCAGAAGGCTGTTTTGGTTCAGTACCAACCAGGGCAGAAAGTGTGGGTCTTGGAGCCTGTGGCCCCAAGAGCACTCCAAGATAAATGGAGTGGACCCCACACAATTGTTGAAAAGAAGGGAGAAGTCACCTATTTAGTTGACTTAGGCACTGCCAGGAGTCCCCTTAGGGTGCTCCATGTCAACCGCCTGAAACCCTACTATGACAGGGCTGATCTCACCCTGCTCATGGCAACTGATGAGGGACAGGAAGAAGACAGTGATCCTCTACCTGATCTCTTCTCTTCCACAGAACAAGATGCTCTTGTGGAAGGTGTAGTTTTGGCTGATTGTCTTACTGCTGAGCAGAAAGACCATTGCATAAATCTCCTAGATCAATTCTCTGAACTCTTCTCTACTGTGCCAGGTACCACTTCTTGGTGTGAGCACACTATAGATACTGGAGACAGTTTACCTGTCAAAAGTAAGATCTATAGGCAGCCTGACCATGTCAGGGACTGCATAAAGCAAGAGGTGCAGAAAATGTTAGAACTAGGAGTGGTTGAGCACTCTGAAAGTCCATGGGCTTCTCCTGTGGTACTTGTACCAAAACCCCATTCCAAAGATGGAAAGAAGGAAATGCGGTTTTGTGTAGACTATAGAGGTCTCAACTTGGTAACCAAAACTGATGCTCACCCTATACCCAGGGCAGATGAGCTCATAGATACACTGGCATCTGCCAAGTATCTAAGCACTTTTGATTTGACTGCAGGGTATTGGCAGATCAAATTGTCAGAAGATGCTAAACCTAAAACTGCATTTTCAACCATTGGAGGACATTACCAGTTTACTGTAATGCCTTTTGGTTTGAAAAATGCACCTGCCACTTTTCAAAGGTTGGTGAACACAGTCCTGCAAGGGCTGGAAGCTTTCAGTGCAGCATATTTGGACGATATCATCCAGCTGGGATGATCACCTGGTCCACCTATGGAAAGTTTTGGAGGCCCTGCAGAAGGCAGGCCTCACTATCAAGGCTTCAAAGTGCCAGATAGGGCAGGGGAAGGTGGTTTATCTGGGACACCTTGTTGGTGGGGAACAGATTGCACCACTTCAGGGGAAAATCCAAACAATTATTGATTGGGTTCCCCCTACCACTCAGACTCAGGTGAGAGCCTTCCTAGGCCTCACTGGGTATTACAGGAGGTTCATTAAGAACTATGGCTCCATTGCAGCCCCTCTTAATGACCTCACATCCAAGAAAATGCCTAAAAAGGTATTATGGACAGCAAACTGTCAGAAAGCTTTTGAGGAGCTGAAGCAGGCCATGTGCTCTGCACCTGTCCTGAAAAGCCCTTGTTACTCTAAAAAATTCTATGTCCAAACTGATGCATCTGAATTAGGAGTAGGGGCAGTCCTATCACAACTTAATTCTGAGGGCCAGGATCAACCTCTTGCTTTTATTAGTAGGAGGTTGACCCCTAGAGAAAAGCGTTGGTCTGCCATAGAGAGGGAGGCCTTTGCTGTGGTCTGGGCTCTGAAGAAGTTGAGGCCATACCTGTTTGGCACTCACTTCATTGTTCAGACAGACCACAAACCTCTACTTTGGCTAAAACAAATGAAAGGTGAAAATCCTAAATTGTTGAGGTGGTCCATATCCCTACAGGGAATGGACTATACAGTGGAACATAGACCTGGGAGTAGCCACTCCAATGCAGATGGACTCTCCAGATATTTCCACTTAGACAATGAAGACTCATCAGGTCATGGCTAGTCTTATTGTCCTTCGTTTGGGGGGGGGTTGTGTAGGAAAGTACCATCTTGCCTGGCATGTTACCCCCATTTTTCACTGTATATATGTTGTTTTAGTTGTATGTGTCACTGGGACCCTGGTAACCCAGGGCCCCAGTGCTCATAAGTGTGCCTGAATGTGTTACCTGTGTAGTGACTAACTGTCTCACTGAGGCTCTGCTAATCAGAACCTCAGTGGTTATGCTCTCTCATTTCTTTCTAAATTGTCACTAACAGGCTAGTGACCAATTTTACCAATTTACATTGGCTTACTGGAACACCCTTATAATTCCCTAGTATATGGTACTGAGGTACCCAGGGTATTGGGGTTCCAGGAGATCCCTATGGGCTGCAGCATTTCTTTTGCCACCCATAGGGAGCTCTGACAATTCTTACACAGGCCTGCCACTGCAGCCTGAGTGAAATAACGTCCACGTTATTTCACAGCCATTTTACACTGCACTTAAGTAACTTATAAGTCACCTATATGTCTAACCTTTACCTGGTAAAGGTTAGGTGCAAAGTTACTTAGTGTGAGGGCACCCTGGCACTAGCCAAGGTGCCCCCACATTGTTCAGGGCCAATTTCCCTGACTTTGTGAGTGCGGGGACACCATTACACGCGTGCACTACATATAGGTCACTACCTATATGTAGCTTCACAATGGTAACTCCGAATATGGCCATGTAACATGTCTATGATCATGGAATTGCCCCCTCTATGCCATCCTGGCATAGTTGGCACAATCCCATGATCCCAGTGGTCTGTAGCACAGACCCTGGTACTGCCAAACTGCCCTTCCTGGGGTTTCACTGCAGCTGCTGCTGCTACCAACCCCTCAGACAGGCATCTGCCCTCCTGGGGTCCAGCCAGGCCTGGCCCAGGATGGCAGAACAAAGAACTTCCTCTGAGAGAGGGTGTGACACCCTCTCCCTTTGGAAAATGGTGTGAAGGCAGGGGAGGAGTAGCCTCCCCCAGCCTCTGGAAATGCTTTCTTGGGCACAGATGTGCCCAATTCTGCATAAGCCAGTCTACACCGGTTCAGGGGACCCCTTAGCCCTGCTCTGGCGCGAAACTGGACAAAGGAAAGGGGAGTGACCACTCCCCTGACCTGCACCTCCCCTGGGAGGTGTCCAGAGCTCCTCCAGTGTGCTCCAGACCTCTGCCATCTTGGAAACAGAGGTGCTGCTGGCACACTGGACTGCTCTGAGTGGCCAGTGCCACCAGGTGACGTCAGAGACTCCTTCTGATAGGCTCCTTCAGGTGTTGCTAGCCTATCCTCTCTCCTAGGTAGCCAAACCCTCTTTTCTGGCTATTTAGGGTCTCTGTCTCTGGGGAAACTTTAGATAACGAATGCAAGAGCTCATCCGAGTTCCTCTGCATCTCTCTCTTCACCTTCTGCCAAGGAATCGACTGCTGACCGCGCTGGAAGCCTGCAACACTGCAACAAAGTAGCAAAGACGACTACTGCAACTCTGTAACGCTGATCCTGCCGCCTTCTCGACTGTTTTCCTGGTGGTGCATGCTGTGGGGGTAGTCTGCCTCCTCTCTGCACTAGAAGCTCCGAAGAAATCTCCTGTGGGTCGACGGAATCTTCCCCCTGCAACCGCAGGCACCAAAAAGCTGCATTACCAGTCCCTTGGGTCTCCTCTCAGCACGACGAGCGAGGTCCCTCGAATCCAGCAACTCTGTCCAAGTGACTCCCACAGTCCAGTGACTCTTCAGTCCAAGTTTGGTGGAGGTAAGTCCTTGCCTCACCTCGCTAGACTGCATTGCTGGGAACCGCGACTTTTGCAGCTACTCCGGCCTCCGTGCACTTCCGGCGGAAATCCTTTGTGCACAGTCCAGCCTGGGTCCACGGCACTCTAACCTGCATTGCACGACCTCCTAAGTTGTTCTCCGGCGACGTGGGACTTCTTTGTGCGACTTCGGGTGAGCACCGTTTCACGCATCCTTGTAGTGCCTGTTTCTGGCACTTCTCCGGGTGCTAACTGCTGCTAAGAGGGCTCCTTGTCTTGCTCGACGTCCCCTCTATCCCCTGCTCCAATTTGCAACCTCCTGGTCCCTCCTGGGCGACAGCAGCATCCAAAAATGCTAACCGCACGATTTGCAGCTAGCAAGGCTTGTTGGCCTTCTTTCGGTGGGAAAACACTTTTGTGCGACTCTACAAGGCGAGAGGGATCGGTCCTCCAAAGGGGAAGTCTCTAGCCCTTTGCGTTCCTGCAGAAACCGCAGCTTCTTCTGTCCAGTGGAAGCTTCTTTGCACCCGCAGCTGGCATTTCCTGGGCATCTGCCCATCTCCGACTTGCTTGTGACTTTTGGACTTGGTCCCCTTGTTCCACAGGTACCCCAGATTGGAAATCCAGCGTTGTTGCATTGTTGGTTTGTGTCTTTCCTGCATTATTCCTCTAACACAACTTCTTTATCCTTAGGGGAACTTTAGTGCACTTTGCACTCACTTTTCAGGGTCTTGGGGAGGGTTATTTTTCTAACTCTCACTATTTTCTAATAGTCCCAGCGACCCTCTACAAGGTCACATAGGTTTGGGGTCCATTCGTGGTTCGCATTCCACTTTTGGAGTATATGGTTTGTGTTGCCCCTATCCCTATGTTTCCCCATTGCATCCTATTGTAACTATACATTGTTTGCACTGTTTTCTAAGACTATACTGCATATTTTTGCTATTGTGTATATATATCTTGTGTATATTTCCTATCCTCTCACTGAGGGTACACTCTAAGATACTTTGGCATATTGTCATAAAAATAAAGTACCTTTATTTTTAGTATAACTGTGTATTGTGTTTTCTTATGATATTGTGCATATGACACTAAGTGGTACTGTAGTAGCTTCACCCGTCTCCTAGTTCAGCCTAAGCTGCTCTGCTAAGCTACCATTATCTATCAGCCTAATCTGCTAGACACCCTATACACTAATAAGGGATAACTGGGCCTGGTGCAAGGTGCAAGTACCCCTTGGTACTCACTACAAGCCAGTCCAGCCTCCTACATTGGTTGTGCAGTGGTGGGATAAGTGCTTTGAGACTACTTACCACTCTTGTCATTGTACTTTTCATAAGAGAAAAATATACAAAACAAGATCAGTGTATATACACATAGCCAAAAAGTTTTGCATTTCCTCTTTTCACTCTTTTCTAAGTGCTGAAAAGTACTTCTAAACTTTCTAAAAAGTTCTAAAAAGTTGTAAAAGTTTTTTTTCTCTGTCTTTCTAAAAGCTCTGACAAACTTTTTCTCTTTTTCTATCACTTTAACTCTCTCTAAAAATGTCTGGCACAGGCCAAAATGTTGATCTGTCCAAACTTGCATATGATCACCTTAGCTGGAAAGGAGCAAGGAGTCTCTGCATAGAGAGAGGTTTGAGTGTAGGGAAGAATCCTTCCTTGGAACTGTTACTTAAAATGCTTAGAGAACAGGATAAGGCTAAAAGTGCCCCATCTGTTGAAAAAGTAGCTAATGGTTCTCAATCTGATCCAGGGACTCCCCCAGGTAAAGGTTCAGGAAAGAAACTTCTTAGCCTTCCCATTACAAGACAGTCTAGCATAGTTGGTAATGATGAAGAGCCACACCATACAAATAGTGTTGTCTCACATCATAGCAAAGGCATTTATTCACACCACAGTGGTACTGATGTTTCTGTTAGCCAAGCTGTTAGGGTGCCTTCTGTAAGGGACAGGTCTCCTTCTGTTCATTCCCATCATACCTCTGTATCTAGAAATGTCCCTCCCACCAACCCTGATGACAGATTGTTAGAAAGGGAACTCAATAAGTTGAGGGTGGAACAAACCAGACTGAAGCTTAAAAAGCAACAGCTGGATTTGGATAGACAGTCTTTAGAATTAGAGAAGGAAAGACAGAAGTTGGGTTTAGAAACCCATGGTGGCAGCAGCAGTATTCCCCATAGTCATCCTGCAAAAGAGCATGATTCCAGGAATCTGCACAAGATAGTTCCCCCTTATAAGGAGGGGGATGACATTAACAAGTGGTTTGCTGCACTTGAGAGGGCCTGTGTTGTACAGGATGTCCCTCAAAGGCAGTGGGCTGCTATCCTATGGCTATCATTTAGTGGAAAAGGTAGGGATAGGCTCCTTACTGTGAAAGAAAGTGATGCCAATAATTTTACAGTACTTAAGAATGCACTCCTGGATGGTTATGGCTTAACCACTGAACAGTACAGGATAAAGTTCAGAGAGACCAAAAAGGAGTCTTCACAAGACTGGGTTGATTTCATTGACCATTCAGTGAAGGCCTTGGAGGGGTGGTTACATGGCAGTAAAGTTACTGATTATGACAGCCTGTATAACTTGATCCTGAGAGAGCATATTCTTAATAATTGTGTGTCTGATTTGTTGCACCAGTACTTGGTGGACTCTGATCTGACCTCTCCCCAAGAATTGGGAAAGAAGGCAGACAAATGGGTCAGAACAAGGGTGAACAGAAAAGTTCATACAGGGGGTAACAAAGATGGCAACAAAAAGAAGGATGGTAAGTCTTCTGACAAGGGTGGGGACAAATCTAAAAATGAGTCTTCATCAGGCCCACAAAAACACTCTGGTGGGGGTGGTGGGTCCAAATCCTCCTTTAATCAAAAAAAAGAAAAGAAACCATGGTGCTATTTATGTAAAGTAAAAGGCCATTGGACAACAGATCCCAGTAGTCCAAAGAAAAGCACCAAGCCTCCTACCACTACAACCCCTACTGCTACCCCTAGTGTCCCTACTAATAGCAGTGGTGGTGGGAGCAAACCTACTAATAGCCAATCCAAGGGAGTAGCTGGGCTCACTATTGGTAACTTAGTTGGGGTTGGCCTTGTTAGGGAGGCCACAGAGGCTGTGTTAGTCTCTGAGGGGGCTATTGATTTAGCCACCTTAGTTGCTTGTCCCCTTAATATGGATAAGTACAAGCAGCTACCCCTAATAAATGGTGTTGAGGTTCAGGCCTACAGGGACACTGGAGCCAGTGTGACTATGGTCATAGATAAACTGGTCCACCCTGAACAACACCTACTTGGTCACCAGTACCAAGTAACCGATGCTCACAACAACACACTTAGCCACCCCATGGCTGTTGTTAATCTCAACTGGGGGGGGGGTTACTGTTCCAAAGAAAGTTGTGGTAGCCACAGATTTACCTGTAGACTGTCTACTAGGAAATGATTTGGAGACATCAGCTTGGTCAGATGTGGAGTTGGAGGCCCATGCAGCAATGCTGGGCATCCCAGGGCATATTTTTGCTTTGACAAGGGCTAAGGCCAAAAAGCAAAAAGGACAGGGAAGCTTGGATCCTGGAACAATGGACCAAGTGCTCCCTAAAGCTAGGGCTAGTAGAAGCAAACCACTTCCTACTATCCCTCCCTCCACAGTGGATTCAACTTCTGAGGAAGAAGAATTCCCTCCCTGTGCAGAACCTACACCAGAGGAGCTGGAAGCAGACACTGCTGAGCTTTTGGGTGAAGGGGGGCCTGCCAGGGAGGAGCTGAGTGTGGCACAGCAAACCTGTCCCACATTAGAGGGTCTAAGACAGCAAGCTGTCAAACAGGCTAATGGGGATGTCAGTGACTCTCACAGAGTTTACTGGGAGGACAACCTCTTGTACACTGATCATAGGGATCCTAAACCTGGAGCTGCCAGGAGATTAGTGATTCCTCAGGAGTACAGAAAGTTCCTCCTAACTCTTGCCCACGACATTCCCCTAGCTGGGCACCTGGGACAAATGAAAACTTGGGACAGACTGGTTCCCTTGTTTCATTGGCCTAGGATGTCTGAGGACACAAAAGATTTTTGTAAGTCCTGTGAAACCTGTCAAGCCAGTGGCAAGACAGATGGCACTCCAAAGGCACCCCTTATTCCACTGCCTGTGGTTGGGGTACCCTTTGAAAGGGTAGGGGTTGACATAGTTGGCCCCCTTGACCCTCCTACTGCTTCAGGCAATAGGATTATCTTGGTGGTAGTGGACCATGCCACAAGATACTCTGAAGCAATTCCTTTAAGGACCACTACAGCTCCTGCAGTGGCAAAGGCCCTCCTGGGAATATTTTCTAGGGTGGGCTTCCCAAAGGAAGTAGTATCAGACAGGGGAAGCAATTTCATGTCTGCATACTTAAAGGCCATGTGGAAGGAGTGTGGTGTAACTTACAAGTTCACAACACCCTATCATCCACAAACAAATGGACTGGTGGAGAGATTTAATAAAACTCTCAAAGGCATGATTATGGGTCTCCCTGAAAAACTCCGCAGGAGATGGGATATCCTTCTACCATGCCTCCTTTTTGCCTACAGGGAGGTACCCCAGAAAGGAGTGGGCTTCAGCCCCTTTGAACTTCTTTTTGGACACCCTGTTAGGGGTCTACTCACACTTGTAAAGGAGGGTTGGGAACAACCTTTAAAAGCTCCTAAGCAGGATATTGTGGATTATGTACTTGGCCTCAGATCAAGGATGGCTGAGTACATGAAAAAGGCCAGCAAAAACCTTCAGGCCAGCCAAGAGCTCCAGAAGCAATGGCATGATCAGAAGGCTGTTTTGGTTCAGTACCAACCAGGGCAGAAAGTGTGGGTCTTGGAGCCTGTGGCCCCAAGAGCACTCCAAGATAAATGGAGTGGACCCCACACAATTGTTGAAAAGAAGGGAGAAGTCACCTATTTAGTTGACTTAGGCACTGCCAGGAGTCCCCTTAGGGTGCTCCATGTCAACCGCCTGAAACCCTACTATGACAGGGCTGATCTCACCCTGCTCATGGCAACTGATGAGGGACAGGAAGAAGACAGTGATCCTCTACCTGATCTCTTCTCTTCCACAGAACAAGATGCTCTTGTGGAAGGTGTAGTTTTGGCTGATTGTCTTACTGCTGAGCAGAAAGACCATTGCATAAATCTCCTAGATCAATTCTCTGAACTCTTCTCTACTGTGCCAGGTACCACTTCTTGGTGTGAGCACACTATAGATACTGGAGACAGTTTACCTGTCAAAAGTAAGATCTATAGGCAGCCTGACCATGTCAGGGACTGCATAAAGCAAGAGGTGCAGAAAATGTTAGAACTAGGAGTGGTTGAGCACTCTGAAAGTCCATGGGCTTCTCCTGTGGTACTTGTACCAAAACCCCATTCCAAAGATGGAAAGAAGGAAATGCGGTTTTGTGTAGACTATAGAGGTCTCAACTTGGTAACCAAAACTGATGCTCACCCTATACCCAGGGCAGATGAGCTCATAGATACACTGGCATCTGCCAAGTATCTAAGCACTTTTGATTTGACTGCAGGGTATTGGCAGATCAAATTGTCAGAAGATGCTAAACCTAAAACTGCATTTTCAACCATTGGAGGACATTACCAGTTTACTGTAATGCCTTTTGGTTTGAAAAATGCACCTGCCACTTTTCAAAGGTTGGTGAACACAGTCCTGCAAGGGCTGGAAGCTTTCAGTGCAGCATATTTGGACGATATCATCCAGCTGGGATGATCACCTGGTCCACCTATGGAAAGTTTTGGAGGCCCTGCAGAAGGCAGGCCTCACTATCAAGGCTTCAAAGTGCCAGATAGGGCAGGGGAAGGTGGTTTATCTGGGACACCTTGTTGGTGGGGAACAGATTGCACCACTTCAGGGGAAAATCCAAACAATTATTGATTGGGTTCCCCCTACCACTCAGACTCAGGTGAGAGCCTTCCTAGGCCTCACTGGGTATTACAGGAGGTTCATTAAGAACTATGGCTCCATTGCAGCCCCTCTTAATGACCTCACATCCAAGAAAATGCCTAAAAAGGTATTATGGACAGCAAACTGTCAGAAAGCTTTTGAGGAGCTGAAGCAGGCCATGTGCTCTGCACCTGTCCTGAAAAGCCCTTGTTACTCTAAAAAATTCTATGTCCAAACTGATGCATCTGAATTAGGAGTAGGGGCAGTCCTATCACAACTTAATTCTGAGGGCCAGGATCAACCTCTTGCTTTTATTAGTAGGAGGTTGACCCCTAGAGAAAAGCGTTGGTCTGCCATAGAGAGGGAGGCCTTTGCTGTGGTCTGGGCTCTGAAGAAGTTGAGGCCATACCTGTTTGGCACTCACTTCATTGTTCAGACAGACCACAAACCTCTACTTTGGCTAAAACAAATGAAAGGTGAAAATCCTAAATTGTTGAGGTGGTCCATATCCCTACAGGGAATGGACTATACAGTGGAACATAGACCTGGGAGTAGCCACTCCAATGCAGATGGACTCTCCAGATATTTCCACTTAGACAATGAAGACTCATCAGGTCATGGCTAGTCTTATTGTCCTTCGTTTGGTGGGGGTTGTGTAGGAAAGTACCATCTTGCCTGGCATGTTACCCCCATTTTTCACTGTATATATGTTGTTTTAGTTGTATGTGTCACTGGGACCCTGGTAACCCAGGGCCCCAGTGCTCATAAGTGTGCCTGAATGTGTTACCTGTGTAGTGACTAACTGTCTCACTGAGGCTCTGCTAATCAGAACCTCAGTGGTTATGCTCTCTCATTTCTTTCTAAATTGTCACTAACAGGCTAGTGACCAATTTTACCAATTTACATTGGCTTACTGGAACACCCTTATAATTCCCTAGTATATGGTACTGAGGTACCCAGGGTATTGGGGTTCCAGGAGATCCCTATGGGCTGCAGCATTTCTTTTGCCACCCATAGGGAGCTCTGACAATTCTTACACAGGCCTGCCACTGCAGCCTGAGTGAAATAACGTCCACGTTATTTCACAGCCATTTTACACTGCACTTAAGTAACTTATAAGTCACCTATATGTCTAACCTTTACCTGGTAAAGGTTAGGTGCAAAGTTACTTAGTGTGAGGGCACCCTGGCACTAGCCAAGGTGCCCCCACATTGTTCAGGGCCAATTTCCCTGACTTTGTGAGTGCGGGGACACCATTACACGCGTGCACTACATATAGGTCACTACCTATATGTAGCTTCACAATGGTAACTCCGAATATGGCCATGTAACATGTCTATGATCATGGAATTGCCCCCTCTATGCCATCCTGGCATAGTTGGCACAATCCCATGATCCCAGTGGTCTGTAGCACAGACCCTGGTACTGCCAAACTGCCCTTCCTGGGGTTTCACTGCAGCTGCTGCTGCTACCAACCCCTCAGACAGGCATCTGCCCTCCTGGGGTCCAGCCAGGCCTGGCCCAGGATGGCAGAACAAAGAACTTCCTCTGAGAGAGGGTGTGACACCCTCTCCCTTTGGAAAATGGTGTGAAGGCAGGGGAGGAGTAGCCTCCCCCAGCCTCTGGAAATGCTTTCTTGGGCACAGATGTGCCCAATTCTGCATAAGCCAGTCTACACCGGTTCAGGGGACCCCTTAGCCCTGCTCTGGCGCGAAACTGGACAAGGGAAAGGGGAGTGACCACTCCCCTGACCTGCACCTCCCCTGGGAGGTGTCCAGAGCTCCTCCAGTGTGCTCCAGACCTCTGCCATCTTGGAAACAGAGGTGCTGCTGGCACACTGGACTGCTCTGAGTGGCCAGTGCCACCAGGTGACGTCAGAGACTCCTTCTGATAGGCTCCTTCAGGTGTTGCTAGCCTATCCTCTCTCCTAGGTAGCCAAACCCTCTTTTCTGGCTATTTAGGGTCTCTGTCTCTGGGGAAACTTTAGATAACGAATGCAAGAGCTCATCCGAGTTCCTCTGCATCTCTCTCTTCACCTTCTGCCAAGGAATCGACTGCTGACCGCGCTGGAAGCCTGCAACACTGCAACAAAGTAGCAAAGACGACTACTGCAACTCTGTAACGCTGATCCTGCCGCCTTCTCGACTGTTTTCCTGGTGGTGCATGCTGTGGGGGTAGTCTGCCTCCTCTCTGCACTAGAAGCTCCGAAGAAATCTCCTGTGGGTCGACGGAATCTTCCCCCTGCAACCGCAGGCACCAAAAAGCTGCATTACCAGTCCCTTGGGTCTCCTCTCAGCATGACGAGCGAGGTCCCTCGAATCCAGCAACTCTGTCCAAGTGACTCCCACAGTCCAGTGACTCTTCAGTCCAAGTTTGGTGGAGGTAAGTCCTTGCCTCACCTCGCTAGACTGCATTGCTGGGAACCGCGACTTTTGCAGCTACTCCGGCCTCCGTGCACTTCCGGCGGAAATCCTTTGTGCACAGTCCAGCCTGGGTCCACGGCACTCTAACCTGCATTGCACGACCTCCTAAGTTGTTCTCCGGCGACGTGGGACTTCTTTGTGCGACTTTGGGTGAGCACTGTTTCACGCATCCTTGTAGTGCCTGTTTCTGGCACTTCTCCGGGTGCTAACTGCTGCTAAGAGGGCTACTTGTCTTGCTCGACGTCCCCTCTACCACCTGCTCCAATTTGCAACCTCCTGGTCCCTCCTGGGCGACAGCAGCATCCAAAAACGCTAACCGCACGATTTGCAGCTAGCAAGGCTTGTTGGCCTTCTTTCGGTGGGAAAACACTTTTGTGCGACTCTACGAGGCGAGGGGGATCGGTCCTCCAAAGGGGAAGTCTCTAGCCCTTTGCGTTCCTGCAGAAACCGCAGCTTCTTCTGTCCAGTGGAAGCTTCTTTGCACCCGCAGCTGGCATTTCCTGGGCATCTGCCCATCTCCGACTTGCTTGTGACTTTTGGACTTGGTCCCCTTGTTCCACAGGTACCCCAGATTGGAAATCCAGCGTTGTTGCATTGTTGGTTTGTGTCTTTCCTGCATTATTCCTCTAACACGACTTCTTTATCCTTAGGGGAACTTTAGTGCACTTTGCACTCACTTTTCAGGGTCTTGGGGAGGGTTATTTTTCTAACTCTCACTATTTTCTAATAGTCCCAGCGACCCTCTACAAGGTCACATAGGTTTGGGGTCCATTCGTGGTTCGCATTCCACTTTTGGAGTATATGGTTTGTGTTGCCCCTATCCCTATGTTTCCCCATTGCATCCTATTGTAACTATACATTGTTTGCACTGTTTTCTAAGACTATACTGCATATTTTTGCTATTGTGTATATATATCTTGTGTATATTTCCTATCCTCTCACTGAGGGTACACTCTAAGATACTTTGGCATATTGTCATAAAAATAAAGTACCTTTATTTTTAGTATAACTGTGTATTGTGTTTTCTTATGATATTGTGCATATGACACTAAGTGGTACTGTAGTAGCTTCACCCGTCTCCTAGTTCAGCCTAAGCTGCTCTGCTAAGCTACCATTATCTATCAGCCTAAGCTGCTAGACACCCTATACACTAATAAGGGATAACTGGGCCTGGTGCAAGGTGCAAGTACCCCTTGGTACTCACTACAAGCCAGTCCAGCCTCCTACATTGGTTGTGCAGTGGTGGGATAAGTGCTTTGAGACTACTTACCACTCTTGTCATTGTACTTTTCATAAGAGAAAAATATACAAAACAAGGTCAGTGTATATACACATAGCCAAAAAGTTTTGCATTTCCTCTTTTCACTCTTTTCTAAGTGCTGAAAAGTACTTCTAAACTTTCTAAAAAGTTCTAAAAAGTTGTAAAAGTTTTTTTTCTCTGTCTTTCTAAAAGCTCTGACAAACTTTTTCTCTTTTTCTATCACTTTAACTCTCTCTAAAAATGTCTGGCACAGGCCAAAATGTTGATCTGTCCAAACTTGCATATCATCACCTTAGCTGGAAAGGAGCAAGGAGTCTCTGCATAGAGAGAGGTTTGAGTGTAGGGAAGAATCCTTCCTTGGAACTGTTACTTAATATGCTTAGAGAACAGGATAAGGCTAAAAGTGCCCCATCTGTTGAAAAAGTAGCTAATGGTTCTCAATCTGATCCAGGGACTCCCCCAGGTAAAGGTTCAGGAAATAAACTTCTTAGCCTTCCCATTACAAGACAGTCTAGCATAGTTGGTAATGATGAAGAGCCACACCATACAAATAGTGTTGTCTCACATCATAGCAAAAGCATTTATTCACACCACAGTGGTACTGATGTTTCTGTTAGCCAAGCTGTTAGGGTGCCTTCTGTAAGGGACAGGTCTCCTTCTGTTCATTCCCATCATACCTCTGTATCTAGAAATGTCCCTCCCACCAACCCTGATGACAGATTGTTAGAAAGGGAACTCAATAAGTTGAGGGTGGAACAAACCAGACTGAAGCTTAAAAAGCAACAGCTGGATTTGGATAGACAGTCTTTAGAATTAGAGAAGGAAAGACAGAAGTTGGGTTTAGAAACCCATGGTGGCAGCAGCAGTATTCCCCATAGTCATCCTGCAAAAGAGCATGATTCCAGGAATCTGCACAAGATAGTTCCCCCTTATAAGGAGGGGGATGGCATTAACAAGTGGTTTGCTGCACTTGAGAGGGCCTGTGTTGTACAGGATGTCCCTCAAAGGCAGTGGGCTGCTATCCTATGGCTATCATTTAGTGGAAAAGGTAGGGATAGGCTCCTTACTGTGAAAGAAAGTGATGCCAATAATTTTACAGTACTTAAGAATGCACTCTTGGATGGTTATGGCTTAACCACTGAACAGTACAGGATAAAGTTCAGAGAGACCAAAAAGGAGTCTTCACAAGACTGGGTTGATTTCATTGACCATTCAGTGAAGGCCTTGGAGGGGTGGTTACATGGCAGTAAAGTTACTGATTATGACAGCCTGTATAACTTGATCCTGAGAGAGCATATTCTTAATAATTGTGTGTCTGATTTGTTGCACCAGTACTTGGTGGACTCTGATCTGACCTCTCCCCAAGAATTGGGAAAGAAGGCAGACAAATGGGTCAGAACAAGGGTGAACAGAAAAGTTCATACAGGGGGTAACAAAGATGGCAACAAAAAGAAGGATGGTAAGTCTTCTGACAAGGGTGGGGACAAATCTAAAAATGAGTCTTCATCAGGCCCACAAAAACACTCTGGTGGGGGTGGTGGGTCCAAATCCTCCTTTAATCAAAACAAAGAAAAGAAACCATGGTGCTATTTATGTAAAGTAAAAGGCCATTGGACAACAGATCCCAGTTGTCCAAAGAAAAGCACCAAGCCTCCTACCACTACAACCCCTACTGCTACCCCTAGTGTCCCTACTAATAGCAGTGGTGGTGGGAGCAAACCTACTAATAGCCAATCCAAGGGAGTAGCTGGGCTCACTATTGGTAACTTAGTTGGGGTTGGCCTTGTTAGGGAGGCCACAGAGGCTGTGTTAGTCTCTGAGGGGGCTATTGATTTAGCCACCTTAGTTGCTTGTCCCCTTAATATGGATAAGTACAAGCAGCTACCCCTAATAAATGGTGTTGAGGTTCAGGCCTACAGGGACACTGGAGCCAGTGTGACTATGGTCATAGAGAAACTGGTCCACCCTGAACAACACCTACTTGGTCACCAGTACCAAGTAACCGATGCTCACAACAACACACTTAGCCACCCCATGGCTGTTGTTAATCTCAACTGGGGGGGGGGTTACTGGTCCAAAGAAAGTTGTGGTAGCCACAGATTTACCTGTAGACTGTCTACTAGGAAATGATTTGGAGACATCAGCTTGGTCAGATGTGGAGTTGGAGGCCCATGCAGCAATGCTGGGCATCCCAGGGCATATTTTTGCTTTGACAAGGGCTCAGGCCAAAAAGCAAAAAGGACAGGGAAGCTTGGATCCTGGAACAATGGACCAAGTGCTCCCTAAAGCTAGGGCTAGTAGAAGCAAACCACTTCCTACTATCCTTCCCTCTACAGTGGATTCAACTTCTGAGGAAGAAGAATTCCCTCCCTGTGCAGAACCTACACCAGAGGAGCTGGAAGCAGACACTGCTGAGCTTTTGGGTGAAGGGGGGCCTGCCAGGGAGGAGCTGAGTGTGGCACAGCAAACCTGTCCCACATTAGAGGGTCTAAGACAGCAAGCTGTCAAACAGGCTAATGGGGATGTCAGTGACTCTCACAGAGTTTACTGGGAGGACAACCTCTTGTACACTGAGCATAGGGATCCTAAACCTGGAGCTGCCAGGAGATTAGTGATTCCTCAGGAGTACAGAAAGTTCCTCCTAACTCTTGCCCACGACATTCCCCTAGCTGGGCACCTGGGACAAATGAAAACTTGGGACAGACTGGTTCCCTTGTTTCATTGGCCTAGGATGTCTGAGGACACAAAAGATTTTTGTAAGTCCTGTGAAACCTGTCAAGCCAGTGGCAAGACAGGTGGCACTCCAAAGGCACCCCTTATTCCACTGCCTGTGGTTGGGGTACCCTTTGAAAGGGTAGGGGTTGACATAGTTGGCCCCCTTGACCCTCCTACTGCTTCAGGCAATAGGTTTATCTTGGTGGTAGTGGACCATGCCACAAGATACCCTGAAGCAATTCCTTTAAGGACCACTACAGCTCCTGCAGTGGCAAAGGCCCTCCTGGGAATATTTTCTAGGGTGGGCTTCCCAAAGGAAGTAGTATCAGACAGGGGAAGCAATTTCATGTCTGCATACTTAAAGGCCATGTGGAAGGAGTGTGGTGTAACTTACAAGTTCACAACACCCTATCATCCACAAACAAATGGACTGGTGGAGAGATTTAATAAAACTCTCAAAGGCATGATTATGGGTCTCCCTGAAAAACTCCGCAGGAGATGGGATATCCTTCTACCATGCCTCCTTTTTGCCTACAGGGAGGTACCCCAGAAAGGAGTGGGCTTCAGCCCCTTTGAACTTCTTTTTAGACACCCTGTTAGGGGTCCACTCACACTTGTAAAGGAGGGTTGGGAACAACCTTTAAAAGCTCCTAAGCAGGATATTGTGGATTATGTACTTGGCCTCAGATCAAGGATGGCTGAGTACATGAAAAAGGCCAGCAAAAACCTTCAGGCCAGCCAAGAGCTCCAGAAGCAATGGCATGATCAGAAGGCTGTTTTCGTTCAGTACCAACCAGGGCAGAAAGTGTGGGTCTTGGAGCCTGTGGCCCCAAGAGCACTCCAAGATAAATGGAGTGGACCCCACACAATTGTTGAAAAGAAGGGAGAAGTCACCTATTTAGTTGACTTAGGCACTGCCAGGAGTCCCCTTAGGGTGCTCCATGTCAACCGCCTGAAACCCTACTATGACATGGCTGATCTCACCCTGCTCATGGCAACTGATGAGGGACAGGAAGAAGACAGTGATCCTCTACCTGATCTCTTCTCTTCCACAGAACAAGATGCTCTTGTGGAAGGTGTAGTTTTGGCTGATTGTCTTACTGCTGAGCAGAAAGACCATTGCATAAATCTCCTAGATCAATTCTCTGAACTCTTCTCTACTGTGCCAGGTACCACTTCTTGGTGTGAGCACACTATAGATACTGGAGACAGTTTACCTGTCAAAAGTAAGATCTATAGGCAGCCTGACCATGTCAGGGACTGCATAAAGCAAGAGGTGCAGAAAATGTTAGAACTAGGAGTGGTTGAGCACTCTGAAAGTCCATGGGCTTCTCCTGTGGTACTTGTACCAAAACCCCATTCCAAAGATGGAAAGAAGGAAATGCGGTTTTGTGTAGACTATAGAGGTCTCAACTTGGTAACCAAAACTGATGCTCACCCTATAACCAGGGCAGATGAGCTCATAGATACACTGGCATCTGCCAAGTATCTAAGCACTTTTGATTTGACTGCAGGGTATTGGCAGATCAAATTGTCAGAAGATGCTAAACCTAAAACTGCATTTTCAACCATTGGAGGACATTACCAGTTTACTGTAATGCCTTTTGGTTTGAAAAATGCACCTGCCACTTTTCAAAGGTTGGTGAACACAGTCCTGCAAGGGCTGGAAGCTTTCAGTGCAGCATATTTGGACGATATAGCTGTCTTTAGCTCCAGCTGGGATGATCACCTGGTCCACCTATGGAAAGTTTTGGAGGCCCTGCAGAAGGCAGGCCTCACTATCAAGGCTTCAAAGTGCCAGATAGGGCAGGGGAAGGTGGTTTATCTGGGACACCTTGTTGGTGGGGAACAGATTGCACCACTTCAGGGGAAAATCCAAACAATTATTGATTGGGTTCCCCCTACCACTCAGACTCAGGTGAGAGCCTTCCTAGGCCTCACTGGGTATTACAGGAGGTTCATTAAGAACTATGGCTCCATTGCAGCCCCTCTTAATGACCTCACATCCAAGAAAATGCCTAAAAAGGTATTATGGACAGCAAACTGTCAGAAAGCTTTTGAGGAGCTGAAGCAGGCCATGTGCTCTGCACCTGTCCTGAAAAACCCTTGTTACTCTAAAAAATTCTATGCCCAAACTGATGCATCTGAATTAGGAGTAGGGGCAGTCCTATCACAACTTAATTCTGAGGGCCAGGATCAACCTCTTGCTTTTATTAGTAGGAGGTTGACCCCTAGAGAAAAGCGTTGGTCTGCCATAGAGAGGGAGGCCTTTGCTGTGGTCTGGGCTCTGAAGAAGTTGAGGCCATACCTGTTTGGCACTCACTTCATTGTTCAGACAGACCACAAACCTCTACTTTGGCTAAAACAAATGAAAGGTGAAAATCCTAAATTGTTGAGGTGGTCCATATCCCTACAGGGAATGGACTATACAGTGGAACATAGACCTGGGAGTAGCCACTCCAATGCAGATGGACTCTCCAGATATTTCCACTTAGACAATGAAGACTCATCAGGTCATGGCTAGTCTTATTGTCCTTCGTTTGGGGGGGGGTTGTGTAGGAAAGTACCATCTTGCCTGGCATGTTACCCCCATTTTTCACTGTATATATGTTGTTTTAGTTGTATGTGTCACTGGGACCCTGGTAACCCAGGGCCCCAGTGCTCATAAGTGTGCCTGAATGTGTTACCTGTGTAGTGACTAACTGTCTCACTGAGGCTCTGCTAATCAGAACCTCAGTGGTTATGCTCTCTCATTTCTTTCTAAATTGTCACTAACAGGCTAGTGACCAATTTTACCAATTTACATTGGCTTACTGGAACACCCTTATAATTCCCTAGTATATGGTACTGAGGTACCCAGGGTATTGGGGTTCCAATAGATCCCTATGGGCTGCAGCATTTCTTTTGCCACCCATAGGGAGCTCTGACAATTCTTACACAGGCCTGCCACTGCAGCCTGAGTGAAATAACGTTCACGTTATTTCACAGCCATTTTACACTGCACTTAAGTAACTTATAAGTCACCTATATGTCTAACCTTTACCTGGTAAAGGTTAGGTGCAAAGTTACTTAGTGTGAGGGCACCCTGGCACTAGCCAAGGTGCCCCCACATTGTTCAGGGCCAATTTCCCTGACTTTGTGAGTGCGGGGACACCATTACACGCGTGCACTACATATAGGTCACTACCTATATGTAGCTTCACAATGGTAACTCCGAATATGGCCATGTAACAAGTCTATGATCATGGAATTGCCCCCTCTATGCCATCCTGGCATAGTTGGCACAATCCCATGATCCCAGTGGTCTGTAGCACAGACCCTGGTACTGCCAAACTGCCCTTCCTGGGGTTTCACTGCAGCTACTGCCAACCCATCAGACAGGCATCTGCCCTCCTGGGGTCCAGCCAGGCCTGGCCCAGGATGGCAGAACAAAGAACTTCCTCTGAGAGAGGGTGTGACACCCTCTCCCTTTGGAAAATGGTGTGAAGGCAGGGGAGGAGTAGCCTCCCCCAGCCTCTGGAAATGCTTTCTTGGGCACAGATGTGCCCAATTCTGCATAAGCCAGTCTACACCGGTTCAGGGGACCCCTTAGCCCTGCTCTGGCGCGAAACTGGACAAAGGAAAGGGGAGTGACCACTCCCCTGACCTGCACCTCCCCTGGGAGGTGTCCAGAGCTCCTCCAGTGTGCTCCAGACCTCTGCCATCTTGGAAACAGAGGTGCTGCTGGCACACTGGACTGCTCTGAGTGGCCAGTGCCACCAGGTGACGTCAGAGACTCCTTCTGATAGGCTCCTTCAGGTGTTGCTAGCCTATCCTCTCTCCTAGGTAGCCAAACCCTCTTTTCTGGCTATTTAGGGTCTCTGTCTCTGGGGAAACTTTAGATAACGAATGCAAGAGCTCATGCGAGTTCCTCTGCATCTCTCTCTTCACCTTCTGCCAAGGAATCGACTGCTGACCGCGCTGGAAGCCTGCAACACTGCAACAAAGTAGCAAAGACGACTACTGCAACTCTGTAACGCTGATCCTGCCGCCTTCTCGACTGTTTTCCTGGTGGTGCATGCTGTGGGGGTAGTCTGCCTCCTCTCTGCACTAGAAGCTCTGAAGAAATCTCCCGTGGGTCGACGGAATCTTCCCCCTGCAACCGCAGGCACCAAAAAGCTGCATTACCGGTCCCTTGGGTCTCCTCTCAGCACAACGAGCGAGGTCCCTCGAATCCAGCAACTCTGTCCAAGTGACTCCAACAGTCCAGTGACTCTTCAGTCCAAGTTTGGTGGAGGTAAGTCCTTGCCTCACCTCGCTAGACTGCATTGCTGGGAACCGCGACTTTTGCAGCTACTCCGGCCTCCGTGCACTTCCGGCGGAAATCCTTTGTGCACAGTCCAGCCTGGGTCCACGGCACTGTAACCTGCATTGCACGACCTCCTAAGTTGTTCTCCGGTGACGTGGGACTTCTTTGTGCGACTTCGGGTGAGCACCGTTTCACGCATCCTCGTAGTGCCTGTTTCTGGCACTTCTCCGGGTGCTACCTGCTGCTAAGAGGGCTCCTTGTCTTGCTCGACGTCCCCTCTAGCTCCTGGTCCAATTTGCGACCTCCTGGTCCCTCCTGGGCCACAGCAGCATCCAAAAACGCTAACCGCACGATTTGCAGCTAGCAAGGCTTGTTGGCGTTCCTTCGGCGGGAAATTACTTCTGCACGACTCTACAAGGCGAGAGGGATACGTCCTCCAAAGGGGAAGTCTCTAGCCCTTTGCGTTCCTGCAGAAACCGCAGCTTCTTCTGTCCAGTGGAAGCTTCTTTGCACCCGCAGCTGGCATTTCCTGGGCATCTGCCCATCTCCGACTTGCTTGTGACTTTTGGACTTGGTCCCCTTGTTCCACAGGTACCCCAGATTGGAAATCCAGCATTGTTGCATTGTTGGTTTGTGTCTTTCCTGCATTATTCCTCTAACACAACTTCTTTATCCTTAGGGGAACTTTAGTGCACTTTGCACTCACTTTTCAGGGTCTTGGGGAGGGTTATTTTTCTAACTCTCACTATTTTCTAATAGTCCCAGCGACCCTCTACAAGGTCACATAGGTTTGGGGTCCATTCGTGGTTCGCATTCCACTTTTGGAGTATATGGTTTGTGTTGCCCCTATCCCTATGTTTCCCTATTGCATCCTATTGTAACTATACATTGTTTGCACTGTTTTCTAAGACTATACTGCATATTTTTGCTATTGTGTATATATATCTTGTGTATATTTCCTATCCTCTCACTGAGGGTACACTCTAAGATACTTTGGCATATTGTCATAAAAATAAAGTACCTTTATTTTTAGTATAACTGTGTATTGTGTTTTCTTATGATATTGTGCATATGACACTAAGTGGTACTGTAGTAGCTTCACCCGTCTCCTAGTTCAGCCTAAGCTGCTCTGCTAAGCTACCATTATCTATCAACCTAAGCTGCTAGACACCCTATACACTAATAAGGGATAACTGGGCCTGGTGCAAGGTGCAAGTACCCCTTGGTACTCACTACAAGCCAGTCCAGCCTCCTACATTGGTTGTGCAGTGGTGGGATAAGTGCTTTGAGACTACTTACCACTCTTGTCATTGTACTTTTCATAAGAGAAAAATATACAAAACAAGGTCAGTGTATATACACATAGCCAAAAAGTTTTGCATTTCCTCTTTTCACTCTTTTCTAAGTGCTGAAAAGTACTTCTAAACTTTCTAAAAAGTTCTAAAAAGTTGTAAAAGTTTTTTTTCTCTGTCTTTCTAAAAGCTCTGACAAACTTTTTCTCTTTTTCTATCACTTTAACTCTCTCTAAAAATGTCTGGCACAGGCCAAAATGTTGATCTGTCCAAACTTGCATATGATCACCTTAGCTGGAAAGGAGCAAGGAGTCTCTGCATAGAGAGAGGTTTGAGTGTAGGGAAGAATCCTTCCTTGGAACTGTTACTTAATATGCTTAGAGAACAGGATAAGGCTAAAAGTGCCCCATCTGTTGAAAAAGTAGCTAATGGTTCTCAATCTGATCCAGGGACTCCCCCAGGTAAAGGTTCAGGAAAGAAACTTCTTAGCCTTCCCATTACAAGACAGTCTAGCATAGTTGGTAATGATGAAGAGCCACACCATACAAATAGTGTTGTCTCACATCATAGCAAAAGCATTTATTCACACCACAGTGGTACTGATGTTTCTGTTAGCCAAGCTGTTAGGGTGCCCTCTGTAAGGGACAGGTCTCCTTCTGTTCATTCCCATCATACCTCTGTATCTAGAAATGTCCCTCCCACCAACCCTGATGACAGATTGTTAGAAAGGGAACTCAATAAGTTGAGGGTGGAACAAACCAGACTGAAGCTTAAAAAGCAACAGCTGGATTTGGATAGACAGTCTTTAGAATTAGAGAAGGAAAGACAGAAGTTGGGTTTAGAAACCCATGGTGGCAGCAGCAGTATTCCCCATAGTCATCCTGCAAAAGAGCATGATTCCAGGAATCTGCACAAGATAGTTCCCCCTTATAAGGAGGGGGATGACATTAACAAGTGGTTTGCTGCACTTGAGAGGGCCTGTGTTGTACAGGATGTCCCTCAAAGGCAGTGGGCTGCTATCCTATGGCTATCATTTAGTGGAAAAGGTAGGGATAGGCTCCTTACTGTGAAAGAAAGTGATGCCAATAATTTTACAGTACTTAAGAATGCACTCCTGGATGGTTATGGCTTAACCACTGAACAGTACAGGATAAAGTTCAGAGAGACCAAAAAGGAGTCTTCACAAGACTGGGTTGATTTCATTGACCATTCAGTGAAGGCCTTGGAGGGGTGGTTACATGGCAGTAAAGTTACTGATTATGACAGCCTGTATAACTTGATCCTGAGAGAGCATATTCTTAATAATTGTGTGTCTGATTTGTTGCACCAGTACTTGGTGGACTCTGATCTGACCTCTCCCCAAGAATTGGGAAAGAAGGCAGACAAATGGGTCAGAACAAGGGTGAACAGAAAAGTTCATACAGGGGGTAACAAAGATGGCAACAAAAAGAAGGATGGTAAGTCTTCTGACAAGGGTGGGGACAAATCTAAAAATGAGTCTTCATCGGGCCCACAAAAACACTCTGGTGGGGGTGGTGGGTCCAAATCATCCTTTAATCAAAAAAAAGAAAAGAAACCATGGTGCTATTTATGTAAAGTAAAAGGCCATTGGACAACAGATCCCAGTTGTCCAAAGAAAAGCACCAAGCCTCCTACCACTACAACCCCTACTGCTACCCCTAGTGTCCCTACTAATAGCAGTGGTGGTGGGAGCAAACCTACTAATAGCCAATCCAAGGGAGTAGCTGGGCTCACTAATGGTAACTTAGTTGGGGTTGGCCTTGTTAGGGAGGCCACAGAGGCTGTGTTAGTCTCTGAGGGGGCTATTGATTTAGCCACCTTAGTTGCTTGTCCCCTTAATATGGATAAGTACAAGCAGCTACCCCTAATAAATGGTGTTGAGGTTCAGGCCTACAGGGACACTGGAGCCAGTGTGACTATGGTCATAGAGAAACTGGTCCACCCTGAACAACACCTACTTGGTCACCAGTACCAAGTAACCGATGCTCACAACAACACACTTAGCCACCCCATGGCTGTTGTTAATCTCAACTGGGGGGGGGGTTACTGGTCCAAAGAAAGTTGTGGTAGCCACAGATTTACCTGTAGACTGTCTACTAGGAAATGATTTGGAGACATCAGCTTGGTCAGATGTGGAGTTGGAGGCCCATGCAGCAATGCTGGGCATCCCAGGGCATATTTTTGCTTTGACAAGGGCTAAGGCCAAAAAGCAAAAAGGACAGGGAAGCTTGGATCCTGGAACAATGGACCAAGTGCTCCCTAAAGCTAGGGCTAGTAGAAGCAAACCACTTCCTACTATCCCTCCCTCTACAGTGGATTCAACTTCTGAGGAAGAAGAATTCCCTCCCTGTGCAGAACCTACACCAGAGGAGCTGGAAGCAGACACTGCTGAGCTTTTGGGTGAAGGGGGGCCTGCCAGGGAGGAGCTGAGTGTGGCACAGCAAACCTGTCCCACATTAGAGGGTCTAAGACAGCAAGCTGTCAAACAGGCTAATGGGGATGTCAGTGACTCTCACAGAGTTTACTGGGAGGACAACCTCTTGTACACTGATCATAGGGATCCTAAACCTGGAGCTGCCAGGAGATTAGTGATTCCTCAGGAGTACAGAAAGTTCCTCCTAACTCTTGCCCACGACATTCCCCTAGCTGGGCACCTGGGACAAATGAAAACTTGGGACAGACTGGTTCCCTTGTTTCATTGGCCTAGGATGTCTGAGGACACAAAAGATTTTTGTAAGTCCTGTGAAACCTGTCAAGCCAGTGGCAAGACAGGTGGCACTCCAAAGGCACCCCTTATTCCACTGCCTGTGGTTGGGGTACCCTTTGAAAGGGTAGGGGTTGACATAGTTGGCCCCCTTGACCCTCCTACTGCTTCAGGCAATAGGATTATCTTGGTGGTAGTGGACCATGCCACAAGATACCCTGAAGCAATTCCTTTAAGGACCACTACAGCTCCTGCAGTGGCAAAGGCCCTCCTGGGAATATTTTCTAGGGTGGGCTTCCCAAAGGAAGTAGTATCAGACAGGGGAAGCAATTTCATGTCTGCATACTTAAAGGCCATGTGGAAGGAGTGTGGTGTAACTTACAAGTTCACAACACCCTATCATCCACAAACAAATGGACTGGTGGAGAGATTTAATAAAACTCTCAAAGGCATGATTATGGGTCTCCCTGAAAAACTCCGCAGGAGATGGGATATCCTTCTACCATGCCTCCTTTTTGCCTACAGGGAGGTACCCCAGAAAGGAGTGGGCTTCAGCCCCTTTGAACTTCTTTTTGGACACCCTGTTAGGGGTCTACTCACACTTGTAAAGGAGGGTTGGGAACAACCTTTAAAAGCTCCTAAGCAGGATATTGTGGATTATGTACTTGGCCTCAGATCAAGGATGGCTGAGTACATGAAAAAGGCCAGCAAAAACCTTCAGGCCAGCCAAGAGCTCCAGAAGCAATGGCATGATCAGAAGGCTGTTTTGGTTCAGTACCAACCAGGGCAGAAAGTGTGGGTCTTGGAGCCTGTGGCCCCAAGAGCACTCCAAGATAAATGGAGTGGACCCCACACAATTGTTGAAAAGAAGGGAGAAGTCACCTATTTAGTTGACTTAGGCACTGCCAGGAGTCCCCTTAGGGTGCTCCATGTCAACCGCCTGAAACCCTACTATGACAGGGCTGATCTCACCCTGCTCATGGCAACTGATGAGGGACAGGAAGAAGACAGTGATCCTCTACCTGATCTCTTCTCTTCCACAGAACAAGATGCTCTTGTGGAAGGTGTAGTTTTGGCTGATTGTCTTACTGCTGAGCAGAAAGACCATTGCATAAATCTCCTAGATCAATTCTCTGAACTCTTCTCTACTGTGCCAGGTACCACTTCTTGGTGTGAGCACACTATAGATACTGGAGACAGTTTACCTGTCAAAAGTAAGATCTATAGGCAGCCTGACCATGTCAGGGACTGCATAAAGCAAGAGGTGCAGAAAATGTTAGAACTAGGAGTGGTTGAGCACTCTGAAAGTCCATGGGCTTCTCCTGTGGTACTTGTACCAAAACCCCATTCCAAAGATGGAAAGAAGGAAATGCGGTTTTGTGTAGACTATAGAGGTCTCAACTTGGTAACCAAAACTGATGCTCACCCTATACCCAGGGCAGATGAGCTCATAGATACACTGGCATCTGCCAAGTATCTAAGCACTTTTGATTTGACTGCAGGGTATTGCAGATCAAATTGTCAGAAGATGCTAAACCTAAAACTGCATTTTCAACCATTGGAGGACATTACCAGTTTACTGTAATGCCTTTTGGTTTGAAAAATGCACCTGCCACTTTTCAAAGGTTGGTGAACACAGTCCTGCAAGGGCTGGAAGCTTTCAGTGCAGCATATTTGGACGATATCATCCAGCTGGGATGATCACCTGGTCCACCTATGGAAAGTTTTGGAGGCCCTGCAGAAGGCAGGCCTCACTATCAAGGCTTCAAAGTGCCAGATAGGGCAGGGGAAGGTGGTTTATCTGGGACACCTTGTTGGTGGGGAACAGATTGCACCACTTCAGGGGAAAATCCAAACAATTATTGATTGGGTTCCCCCTACCACTCAGACTCAGGTGAGAGCCTTCCTAGGCCTCACTGGGTATTACAGGAGGTTCATTAAGAACTATGGCTCCATTGCAGCCCCTCTTAATGACCTCACATCCAAGAAAATGCCTAAAAAGGTATTATGGACAGCAAACTGTCAGAAAGCTTTTGAGGAGCTGAAGCAGGCCATGTGCTCTGCACCTGTCCTGAAAAGCCCTTGTTACTCTAAAAAATTCTATGTCCAAACTGATGCATCTGAATTAGGAGTAGGGGCAGTCCTATCACAACTTAATTCTGAGGGCCAGGATCAACCTCTTGCTTTTATTAGTAGGAGGTTGACCCCTAGAGAAAAGCGTTGGTCTGCCATAGAGAGGGAGGCCTTTGCTGTGGTCTGGGCTCTGAAGAAGTTGAGGCCATACCTGTTTGGCACTCACTTCATTGTTCAGACAGACCACAAACCTCTACTTTGGCTAAAACAAATGAAAGGTGAAAATCCTAAATTGTTGAGGTGGTTCATATCCCTACAGGGAATGGACTATACAGTGGAACATAGACCTGGGAGTAGCCACTCCAATGCAGATGGACTCTCCAGATATTTCCACTTAGACAATGAAGACTCATCAGGTCATGGCTAGTCTTATTGTCCTTCGTTTGGGGGGGGGGGGTTGTGTAGGAAAGTACCATCTTGCCTGGCATGTTACCCCCATTTTTCACTGTATATATGTTGTTTTAGTTGTATGTGTCACTGGGACCCTGGTAACCCAGGGCCCCAGTGCTCATAAGTGTGCCTGAATGTGTTACCTGTGTAGTGACTAACTGTCTCACTGAGGCTCTGCTAATCAGAACCTCAGTGGTTATGCTCTCTCATTTCTTTCTAAATTGTCACTAACAGGCTAGTGACCAATTTTACCAATTTACATTGGCTTACTGGAACACCCTTATAATTCCCTAGTATATGGTACTGAGGTACCCAGGGTATTGGGGTTCCAGGAGATCCCTATGGGCTGCAGCATTTCTTTTGCCACCCATAGGGAGCTCTGACAATTCTTACACAGGCCTGCCACTGCAGCCTGAGTGAAATAACGTCCACGTTATTTCACAGCCATTTTACACTGCACTTAAGTAACTTATAAGTCACCTATATGTCTAACCTTTACCTGGTAAAGGTTAGGTGCAAAGTTACTTAGTGTGAGGGCACCCTGGCACTAGCCAAGGTGCCCCCACATTGTTCAGGGCCAATTTCCCTGACTTTGTGAGTGCGGGGACACCATTACACGCGTGCACTACATATAGGTCACTACCTATATGTGGCTTCACAATGGTAACTCCGAATATGGCCATGTAACAAGTCTATGATCATGGAATTGCCCCCTCTATGCCATCCTGGCATAGTTGGCACAATCCCATGATCCCAGTGGTCTGTAGCACAGACCCTGGTACTGCCAAACTGCCCTTCCTGGGGTTTCACTGCAGCTGCTGCTGCTGCTGCTGCCAACCCCTCAGACAGGCATCTGCCCTCCTGGGGTCCAGCCAGGCCTGTTCAGGGGACCCCTTAGCCCTGCTCTGGCGCGAAACTGGACAAAGGAAAGGGGAGTGACCACTCCCCTGACCTGCACCTCCCCTGGGAGGTGTCCAGAGCTCCTCCAGTGTGCTCCAGACCTCTGCCATCTTGGAAACAGAGGTGCTACTGGCACACTGGACTGCTCTGAGTGGCCAGTGCCACCAGGTGACGTCAGAGACTCCTTCTGATAGGCTCCTTCAGGTGTTGCTAGCCTATCCTCTCTCCTAGGTAGCCAAACCCTCTTTTCTGGCTATTTAGGGTCTCTGTCTCTGGGGAAACTTTAGATAACGAATGCAAGAGCTCATCCGAGTTCCTCTGCATTTCTCTCTTCACCTTCTGCCAAGGAATCGACTGCTGACCGCGCTGGAAGCCTGCAACACTGCAACAAAGTAGCAAAGACGACTACTGCAACTCTGTAACGCTGATCCTGCCGCCTTCTCGACTGTTTTCCTGGTGGTGCATGCTGTGGGGGTAGTCTGCCTCCTCTCTGCACTAGAAGCTCCGAAGAAATCTCCTGTGGGTCGACGGAATCTTCCCCCTGCAACCGCAGGCACCAAAAAGCTGCATTACCGGTCCCTTGGGTCTCCTCTCAGCACGACGAGCGAGGTCCCTCGAATCCAGCAACTCTGTCCAAGTGACTCCCACAGTCCAGTGACTCTTCAGTCCAAGTTTGGTGGAGGTAAGTCCTTGCCTCACCTCGCTAGACTGCATTGCTGGGAACCGCGACTTTTGCAGCTACTCCGGCCTCCGTGCACTTCCGGCGGAAATCCTTTGTGCACAGTCCAGCCTGGGTCCACGGCACTCTAACCTGCTTTGCACGACCTCCTAAGTTGTTCTCCGGCGACGTGGGACTTCTTTGTGCGACTTCGGGTGAGCACCGTTTCAAGCATCCTCGTAGTGCCTGTTTCTGGCACTTCTCCGGGTGCTACCTGCTGCTAAGAGGGCTCCTTGTCTTGCTCGACGTCCCCTCTACCTCCTGGTCCAATTTGCGACCTCCTGGTCCCTCCTGGGCCACAGCAGCATCCAAAAACGCTAACCGCACGATTTGCAGCTAGCAAGGCTTGTTGGCGTTCTTTCGGCGGGAAAACACTTCTGCACGACTCTGCAAGGCGAGACGGATCCGTCCTCCAAAGGGGAAGTCTCTAGCCCTTTGCGTTCCTGCAGAAACCGCAGCTTCTTCTGTCCAGTGGGAGCTTCTTTGCACCCGCAGCTGGCATTTCCTGGGCATCTGCCCATCTCCGACTTGCTTGTGACTTTTGGACTTGGTCCCCTTGTTCCACAGGTACCCCAGATTGGAAATCCAGCGTTGTTGCATTGTTGGTTTGTGTCTTTCCTGCATTATTCCTCTAACACGACTTCTTTATCCTTAGGGGAACTTTAGTGCACTTTGCACTCACTTTTCAGGGTCTTGGGGAGGGTTATTTTTCTAACTCTCACTATTTTCTAATAGTCCCAGCGACCCTCTACAAGGTCACATAGGTTTGGGGTCCATTCGTGGTTCGCATTCCACTTTTGGAGTATATGGTTTGTGTTGCCCTTATCCCTATGTTTCCCCATTGCATCCTATTGTAACTATACATTGTTTGCACTGTTTTCTAAGACTATACTGCATATTTTTGCTATTGTGTGTATATATATCTTGTGTATATTTCCTATCCTCTCACTGAGGGTACACTCTAAGATACTTTGGCATATTGTCATAAAAATAAAGTACCTTTATTTTTAGTATAACTGTGTATTGTGTTTTCTTATGATATTGTGCATATGACACTAAGTGGTACTGTAGTAGCTTCACCCGTCTCCTAGTTCAGCCTAAGCTGCTCTGCTAAGCTACCATTATCTATCAGCCTAAGCTGCTAGACACCCTATACACTAATAAGGGATAACTGGGCCTGGTGCAAGGTGCAAGTACCCCTTGGTACTCACTACAAGCCAGTCCAGCCTCCTACAGTCGGGGACTCATAATCCCCAGGGCAGCGGTGCTTGCACTGCTGCCCTGGGGATTATGACCGCCAGGCGGAATCCTGGCAGTCAATTGGAGGGGCCGGCGGTATGGCCGTGGCAATTCCGCCACGGTCATAATTGATGGCGGAACACCGCCAGCCTGTTGGCGGTATTACCGCCACATTACCGCCGGCCGCCAGGGTCATAATGACCCCTAATGTATGCTGGAGTATTTTCTCGCGTGCAAATCTCCCCTTCAAGTACCGGAATGTACTCTTCACCCCTCAACGCACATTTCAAAGCTTTGAAAAACTTCATTTTGACTCACTTTATACAAACACAATATCCACAGGAAAAAAAGAATCTTCAAAACAACTCAACAAGCAGTAAACAAATTTAAAGAAATAATAACCAATCATCTGAAGTGACTGATATCCCACAATTCTCTTCGACCGCTTGCTTTCCAATTGCGTTGCTCTATTATCGAACTGATTGACGAATCCGTGCGCAACTTCTTTCGATCGATCAACCAATCTCAGCGCGGACTGCTATGTCACGCTTAACACATTCACTCCCACTATCACCTTCGCTAAGATGCTGACAAAGTCTATCGTACTAACCCTTTCATAACCCATACACACAATCAACACAATATTAATTTGCGAGCTATCTCAAAAATAAGAAAACAAATTTGCTCATTTACTACAGGTAGGGCAACACAAATGCTTCAGAACCTTCCAAAGAAACCTTCAGCTTTCGCCTACTCCTTTTTCACAGTTCCCACAATCGTGAGTAAACTTCGACCAGCAAACCTTACTACTCCACTGTTCGTTGGATTATTGTCTAGTGCACTTAGTACTCACCAAGTCTTCAGTATATTTTCTTTCACACCAATTTCTCACAACCTCGACAGATTGATCTACTAAATGAACGAATTACAGCATAACAAGTGTCCCTCTTACACTTTTTAATATACTCCGGAGTCCCAGACCTCTCTCTTTAGGTCTGTAATCAACAACCACATGGATAATTTTTCCTGCATCAAGCGCCACACTTAAATGAAGAATGCCGCTTCCCTAGTCTCAAACCTATGAGTACCCCTACTCCATCTAACCACTAATTTGAGTATCCCTACTCCTCTAAACTCATATTCGACACAAACATCTGCAAATTAGCTAAAGCTTTGGAAGCACAAACACTTTATTCTCCTCGATCAAAAACAAACACCGCCAAGAACATACCCATCAACCTAGGGGGTCTCCAAGAACCGGGGAAAGTCACTTAAGGCAACTAGCCACTCATCATGTTAATCTGCTTAACAATTTTGAAAAAAGAAAGAAACAACAAGTGAATCACTTTGACACACCCGAACCTCACAGTCCCATTATGACATCATCAAAACAATGACGTAACCGTAATCTACTACCAAAAACTGTGTGCCTGCCACGAGATCCTAGCTATTTTAAATTCTGAATAGTGGATCCTGCGCTAGAGGACGATGGATCAAAGCGACACAGTTTTGAGGGGATGTCACCAATGGGAAGTGTAAGGGCCATCAAATCAACAATAAAGCTTCAGTCAATAACTACACCAGTTTAATATTAGGAATTTGTAGTTTTATTTCCCTATATTAACAAAGCTAAAGTCACGAAAATAACTCTCAAACACAAATGATAAGCATATAAGATCAATATCGGCTGATTAAATCGACGTAAATATCTCAATCTGATTAATACGATTAAACAAATTATCTCCAAAAGAATCACACTTATTAATAATACAAAAACTGGTAATAATGGTGGAGTATACATTAGTTCAGCAAACTATTTCAAAACAGGTCATGAGCATATCAAAATTAATTCTCTAACTAACCACAGATTAGCATTACAAGTTGGGCTTCATGTGAAAAGAATTTCAGAACACAAATTTAGAAAACCACTAACTCGATTATAAAAAGGTATTAATGTGCAGCAATATGATCATCAGTTGCAGCTGGTACCTGGAAAGCAAGAAAGATACAATTCACATTTAATAACATACATTACCACAATAGTAGTAAGAGCAAATGAGCAGCTTCAGCCTGAGGACACCATCAGCTATGGGCCTAACGACAGATAGTCTTGAATCTCTCCAACAATCTTCTGTCCTTCCCTCCAATGCACGAGTGCTATAGCTGTTAATTATTCTACACATGCTGTTATACTAAAACCTAATTAACTCCTGATTGGTCAGTCTATGGGGTGGTTTCATTTCAGCCAATCGACAACTCAATTGATGACCTAAACTTGACAATCCTATGCCAATTATAACATTTCTTTCGATATAACTATTCTTCTTCTGTCTCGTCTGTAACTCCATTGTCTCATCTGCCTCTCGCATATCTTGTTCTCAGGAAGAAACTTTCTCTGTAACTTCTACTTCCATCCTTGAGGAAAAACCAGATATTAGTAACATCTCAAACAATAGGACATTTCAACTTATGCAATGTTTGGTTAATACACGACCTTGTAAGACATGACACCGCAATCCACTAGGGGTAGCTGTGGATACATCTACACAAGCTTCAAAAACACTTATTATGAAAGCTTTGAATCCTGGAAAATAACTACAGCATCTGAATATAATTTTGCTCAGCCAAGAACATAAAAACAGACATTTCAAAAACTTCTCGTTTTACACGTTAGTTCATTACGCATTTTTAAAATGAAAATCATTAATATACATATTAGAAAATTCACACTCTCACAACTTCTTTCTACCATGCATTTCTCTTATCCCTTGCCTCATCAAACCGCTACACTACTCCTGGGTCTGTCCCAGGATGTCATAAAGCAGCAAGACTTTTCCTGGAACGTACCTTGTCATGTGTTTTGCCTAAACATTCGGGCTCCCCTTCTACACAGTTCATTGGGTTGACTAGGCTGCCTGGAGACTTGGACTTCCTGAGAATACTGTAGTGACTGGATCGCACTGGGGCAGAATTGTAGCGGTAAGTTGTCTTTATTTCAAGAATATAACAACAAACTGTAACAGCTTAGTTGACAATCTAGCTATGCACAGGGTAAACCCTTTGGCATTCTTACCACTGAGAATATATACTAAAGGTTTGTGGTCACTTTGAATTATAAACTTCCTTTCCCCACACAAAATTCTGAAACTTCATGACTGCCCACCAACAAGCAAGAAACTCTTACTCAATTACTGAATATAAATTCAGTTGTGGTTAAAATTCTAGATGCGTAGCAAATGGTGCAAACACCACCTTTTTTTGTTTTTAGTTAGTACTGCAGTCAGACCTATATAACTAGCATCCACCGTAATAGTGCACTGCAAATCAGGGTCATACTGTTTCAACACTTTAGGAGAAGTAAGTTGTTCTTTCACACCCATTGGAACGCTTCTTGACATTCATTACTCCATTCAAAAATCACCCTTTCATTAACATATGAAACAATGGTCTCATCTTGGTACCGAAAGTTTGGATAAATCATGAATAAAATTCACACATGCCCATAAAAGATTTAAGCCCAGCTTTATCCCCTACCGGTTTTGCAAGAGGGATACTCCTGACTAGATTCATCTTTGGTGAAATACCATGCTCCGTCACCAAATGGCCAAAATACTTTGTCAGCAAGGAAAACACATTTGTCTCTTCCTAGAATAAATCTGCTCGTCTGGAGTCTCTTCGAAACCTCTTCAAGAATTTTATCATGAGTCATCCTATTGGGAGCATGAATTAAGACATCATCTTGAAAAATGGATATCCCTTGAATTTCTTTTAACATATTAGTCACTACCCTTTGGAAAACTGATGCTGCAAATACCAATCCAAAAGACATACAAAAGTACTGATATGTGTCAAACAGAGAAACAAATGCTGTTAAATGTCTTGATCTAACTTAATTTAATGATAAGCTGAAGCCATATCAAGTTTCGAAAAATATATAGCTTCCTCAAATCCAGCCAAAAGTTCATTTAGGTTTGGTAAAGCATGTGAATCTATCCATATCTCTTTATTTACTCAACAGAGGTCAACACAAATTCTCAACTCTCTCTCAATGGAGACAACCACAGTGATGAATCAACGGGTTCGATGATTCCTTGTGTGCACAATGAATCTAACTTCTTCTGAAGATCATGTCGGATACTGAAAGGAACATTTCTCATCTTGTGCTTCACATGTGTTGCTCTTTCTTCCATGTTATTTTGTGTTTATACTCTTTGATCTTTCCCAGTTTTCCCGACAACACATGCGGAAATTTGTTTAGAATATATTCCAAGTCTGTATTATCTCTGATTGCAGACATTTGTTCTTTTGTACCTGGTTTAAGTCTCATGCCAAAAAGTCCCTGGTGAAACCACCCTAAGATGGTCAGTCCTTTGTAGGCTACAAACATTTTCCCAGCTATTCTCCTCTCTTTAAATTCTAACACATCTTGAACAGAACCACAAAAATCAATGTTGCGTCCGTCATAAGACACAGTTTTGTGATCAAGTGGTATCAATGGATAAGTTGGGTACACACTGTCAAATAACTCCTGGGTTATCATAGAAATGGGGGCTCCCAATTCCACTATTTTATCCTCTTGTCACCCACCATCATTTCTACATAAGGATCCTCACACATCTGGATCACATCTTCTAATCTTATCACTGTTGACAACCAGGACCATGTTCTTCAACTCTTTTCCTATATTAAACTCATCCTCACTTTGTACACAATCATCTACTATGCACTTAACTACGGACTGTTGTTTTTTTTTGGATGATTTACATACTTTAGCAAAATGTCCCACCTTATTACAAAGTCTACAAGTTACATTCTTATCAGGACAATGTCTACTTCCTTTAATGTGTGTGCAATTACCGCACCAAAAACATACATTGTGTTGTGAAAAAAAAATGGCTTTCGTCCGTCAAACATTTTGTATTCTTTTGAACACTTGTGCAACTATATCTGAGTTTTTTCCTCCAATTCCTTAACAGGTACCCGAGAAATCTCGCTGCTCTCAGGTGGTTTTATAGTTGCTTCCAATGTTCCAATGAGGGATTACCCTTTGAGAATAGTTTTTGTTTAATAGTTTTGTCATTGCAGTGACAAATAAACTGTTCTATTACTAATTGATCGGAGAAAGCTTCAAATTAGCAATCAGCCACTAGATTTCTCAAAGCTGTTACTTAAGTGTCTACATCTTCTCCTGGGTTTTGAACCCTTTTAAAAAACTTGTAACGGGTTACAACCTAAATTGGTGGTACATCAAACCTATTCTGTAGCTTCTTTATTGCTTCGTGATATTCATCTAATTCCTCTCCCTCAATATTTTCTCATTCTGGCAAGTGTTTTAGTATGGCCCTGCCCTCAAAACTTGAGTGAAGTAGTAAATGTTTTTTCCTCTCTGGACAAAACCGAAACACTCCTATGGCTCCTAAACACATTTCAAACGCATGAAACCATAGTTTCCATCTTATAGGAGGCTCACCTTGTGCGTCAAAGAAATGGGGTGGTGGATTCACAGCCTGCATAATGGTTGATTATTGACCGTACCTTAATTATGTATGAAAGATACAAATTATCACAATTGCATATTCCCACTTTATGTATTTGCCTTTTTGGTGGATTATTATTACTGTACGTGCTGTGTGAATCAGCGTGTTGATTAATTGCACATAACCTGTCAATTTTATCAATCAGTGCTGGGCTAACCAGCGTGCTAACAAGTCACACAGTAAAGATAAGTAAATGAGTAACACATTGACATTTATCTTTGTTAGTGTGAAGTTTCTTGTATGTGCTGTGCACATCATGGTAGAAGTGCAACCACATATTCTTTTATAGTCTGGAGTCAACATTCCATCATTCTGAATATTTTTTTTTTCCAGCTGTGCCGATAAGCATGCAGGCGCAATCCCACACTCCAAGGATAAGTGCTGAGCAGATTTTCCTCTCAAAATGGCCGCACACCACTGAAACACATACACTGCTTTGCATTTTGGAGTGAAGACGTCTGAGCATGTCGACAAAATGCCCTCACAGTTCCATTTAAACTTACATTCCCTGAGACAAACGCTACTTCCTGAAACCCATTGAACATTCTGCATTTCACTGAGGTCGTGCAGTTTGGTAAAGTCTTGTGGCACTATCACGCTAAAATGGCCACTACTTCCTGAAACACATTCAACGTATTGCATTCCAATGACACAGTGGGCTCGGCAAAATCCTGTGACACGATCACGTATGCAGTATCTTTTTGGGATGTTAGAGGACAACGTGCAGTCCCAATATGATTCCTCGCACAATTGAAATCTGATTCACCGCCGGCCAACAGGGAAGTAATTTGGCATACTGTTCTGTGTGTTCTCTCTTCCAACTTTCTTCCTCCCAAGAGCAACATAAGAAATACAGCTGCGATGGATCTGTGCCGGCAGCTCACTTGTTGCCAAATAAATGTAGTGGCTGGATCACGCTGGGGCAGAACTGTAGAGGTAAGTAGTCTTTATTTCAAGAATATAACAACGAGCGGCAGCAGACACACATGCTAGTCACAACTCCTCTGTTCAAAATACTGGCACAGCAGTGTTCGAGTCATTCACCTCTCCAACATTCCTTTTGCTATTACATATATAGGTTTCTACTCAGAACACTACAAATACCTTTTAACAACAGCTGTAACCAGCTGTATTTTGGGGCTGAATCGCATTTTTTTTGCTCCTAGAGGGAGACACTCGGCTGGGAGAAGTCGCTGACAGATTGTTCTCACATCAGACTCACAGATTAAGAAACTTTGCAATCTTTCCTTTTGTGGTTGGTGCTATTGCTGTTGTGTTTTTAACCTTAGTAGAGCTAGCCATTGATGAAGACTGTTTAAGGATTGCTGTGTTATGATGGTTAACCCTCCTTCTTTAAATGGTTAGCGGGATATATTTACATAGCAGCACAATCATTTCATACTTAGTGAGAACAATCATAGTTATCTGCTACAGCCTGAAGCCCTCCTGCATATCTTTGGCTCCCTGTAGCTAGCCTGACCCCCACTGATATAGACCATCTGAGGGTAAGTCTTCACTCGTATAGCTTATTCCTTCAAGCTATGACCTCAGCACCTGCGAGTCACTTAATATATAAGTCAGAACCTTCATAAGACTCCGATAACCACGGCCCAAGTGGAAGCCAAACCCCCACCGCCGCTCTTCCTCTCCCTCCCCCCAAGTTTGAGGGGAAAAAGATGGCAAAGGAAGACAATGGTAGTACACAAACATCAAATAAATGGCACTATTACTGCATTATGAGGTACTGAGGGAGATCTGGAATCTAGGTTTTGTTGATCTGTTCCCAGATAAAAAGGAGAGTGTCTTAGAGAAGTAATTAAGCAGGAAGTAGTTCCCATATTTGCTCATGTAGAGGCCATGGAGGCTCAATTTGAAGCATTAAAAGACATGTTTTAAGTAATGCAGGAGTCACGCAATAAAAAATATTGTGGGCACTCCCCCCTACCAACATGGATGGAGGGTCTCAAGCAGGCCAGCAGGAGGGACAGGGCATAACAAGTTTTTTGTCAGGCAGTCAAAAACTAATTTAGACACCACAGTTTCTCCACCACTAAACCAACCATTAGACTAAATAAACATAGCAGATGAGAGAAATCCATGGTAGACTGAAACAGAACACCTGAATGCCCAATGCCCCAATGCATATTTTGTCCTGGAACGTGGCAGGCGTAAAATCTAAACTGAGTAAAAAAGACTGGTTAAATGCCATAAACTATGTCTGCAGGATTTCTAGTTCAAGGAAGATCTCCACATAGATGGTTTGCCTCTATACTTACCCCTGCCACACTCTCGGCCCACAGGCGACTATTGACCACATAATATCTGTAAAAGATCTAAGCCTGCTAAAAACTTTTGAAATTGAATACACAGTGCTTAGTGACCACGCTGTACTTAAACATCACCTATAACAAGTCAAAGGTGATGGGCAGAGTGCCCCCATAAAGGTGGTCGGTAGAAATGATGCCAACATCAAATGGACTGGTGTCAATGAGCCAACAATCCTAGCTTCTGTAGTTAGTGAGAGTTGGGAAGCCATTGGTATATGTACAGAATGGAAAAGGGGGGGGTTGGGGGGGAAATGGGTGTATCACGAAAAGTTGACAGAGGCATTTTCCACAATAACCTCAGCAATTGCAGAAAATTTGAAATCCCAGTTGATGATCAAGGGAAGCTAAGAAATGATGAAGGTTGGTTTTCATTCATGCTACACTAGAGCAAATCCAGCTCTAAGTAAGGCACTGCAAGAAACTCAGAGAAATAAAGGGAGGATCAATGTGCTGAGAGGGATTTATAAAGAAGCATTAGCTAAAAGGAAAAATGAACTCCAGGGGAAGTCATGGGCAGACCTGGAATGGGCTACAGACACTGGTGATAATCTATATGGAAAACTATAAATTCTTCCTTTCTTAAAGATAACTCATTGCCCACTCAGGAGGTCTCAGTTCACTAGGGGCCAGATGTATCAAACGATTTTGCATTCGCGAATGGTGCGAATCACAAATCAGCCGTTTGCGAATGCAAAAACGTGGTCTGCGATGCATGAAAGGCATTCGCAGGCCAAAAACAAGGAATCGCAATAATTGCGATTTTTAGCGAAGCGACATGGTTTTGCGTGTTGCATTTTGCGACATGAAAAACCGAATCGCTATTAGCATTTTGCAAATTGCGAGTCCGAATAGCGACTCGCAAATACAGATTCTGTATTTCACATCGGAAAATGCGAGACGCAAAATGCGACATGCAAAACCATCTCGCAATTCGATGCATCAAAAATTCGCAAATTGCACATTTTCACAGAATGGCCTTTTGCACATGCAAATTACCACGGATTGAAACCAGGTGGTAACCAGGTGCAACCTACATAAAGAGGCCCAGAATGCCTCAGCCTCTTTTCCACAATGGCTGCACTCTACGTCATGGCGAGGAGAATGAGGATCTTAGCAGGTTTGAGGAGAGGGAGGAGGAGTCAGGTGCGTATTTTCAGAGTGCGCATAACCCTTTTTGACCAGACTGAGGAGGAACGATTTGAGAAGTACAGGTTGACCTCAGCCATGATACTTGACCTGATAGCTGAGCGACAACCCATACTGCAGCGCACAACACACAGGTCTAATAGCTTACCCACCCATGTGCAGGTATTATGCTCCCTGCGCCTACTTGTCTCAGAGAGCTATCAAGGGGTCATAGCAGCAGCTGGAGGGGTATCACAGAGTGCCCTCTCTAGATTTTTCAGTACATTTCTAAACGCCATGCTGAGCAGGATACACCAGTACACATCAGATTCCCCAACACCCCACAGGAAATATAGCAGACAAAAATAGATTTCTACCAGATAGCACAGTTCCCCCACGTCTTAGGTGCCATAGATGGGACACATGTTGCAATCTGTCCACCATCGGCCACAGAGCATGTGTACCGCAACCGTAAATACCAATATTCCAGGAATATACAGGTGATTATGCAATGCCTCCTATATCATAACTGATCTCGTGGCCAGGTACCCAGGGAATACACATGATTCATATATCTTTCGCCACAGCGGGATTCACACAAGACTGCTAGCAGGGGAATTTGGTGAAGGATATCTACTAGGTATTTTCCCTCTTTACAATGGTGCATTGATGGCAGTGTGACGTCATATGGCTCAGCTACTCATTATACCCTCTGTTCCTTCCAGGAGACAGTGCCTATGCAGTGTACACCTACATTAGGACGCCCTACCTAAATCCTGCAACACCAGCAGAGCGGAGATACAATTCAGCACACATGGCAACCCGCAATGTGGTGGAGCGCACCTTTGGCCTGCTGAAGAGTTGTTTCCGGTGCATCCACAAAAGTGGAGGGGCACTACAGTACAGCCCGGACACGACCTGTAGAATAGTGGCCACATGTGAAATCTTGCACAACATAGCTACCATCAGGGGCATACCTGTGGAAATAGCAGAGCCAGACTCAGATGATGATGATCCCATACCACCCCTACAGCCAGCAGACATGACCAGTGCAGCAGAGGGCAGGCAAAGGCGTGCTGACATCATGCACAACCATTTCAGATGTAAGTCATGACAACACAACCTCACTGACGTGTATTCTGGTAGTTAGCACCTTTATTACCTTGACTTCAGGTAACATACGTGTCACTAGGACAAAGCAATACATATGTGTCATACATGAGCCATTTACATTGCGCACTATTATCTTCATAGTTTACTGTAATTCAACATGTGAAATTAGTCCCCTGTGGCCATCAATGTCACTTTTTATGGCCATGCATTCCACTAGAGTGCGCAGTGGCCTCGCCGGCACCTCTTGTATCAGCCTCAGTGGCAGTTGCTGTGCCTGGCACTGCGATGCCTAGGTTCCATCATGGGCACTGCAAGGCTGCTGAGACTAGATGACTCCTCAGTATCCCAAACTCCAAGTTCACTGTGTGTAGCACTGCGATTTGCCAGCATAGTATCCAGAACGTTGGTAATCTGGACCAGTCCACGGGCAACATCCCGACTGCTATGTGCTGCCTCCACCTGTGCGGCCACAACACGCCCTGATATGAGGGCAGTAGATGTAGCTAGGCGATTTAATGATCTACAAAAGCCTCTGAACATCCCCATGAATCACCTTTCATGCCTGCGGTGGCTGACTCGCTCATGCCTGATCTCAGTACAGAGTTCCTTTACTGCGTTGGTCAGTTCCCTGGTGTTCTCCGCAGCTGTTAGCTGTCCCTCATGCAGCTTGCAAATGTTTGTATTCAGACACTCCAACTGCTTCTGCAGCCCCCCCTTGTTGGTATTATGTGCCTGCATTTGCCTGTGCATTGCCCTCATGTTTTTTTTTTTTGCAGGCGCTGCACTTTGAGCATTGATGCTTCCAGGCCACACAAGAATGATAGGCCCTCACCTACTTCTGTGTGCTGTGTGCCTGCATCGTGAGGCCTCCTGCGGGGAGTTGAGTGACGCTGGGGCAGGGACTGCTGCCTTACGGTGGACCTGGCTTCTGGGGATGGAGTGTGGCCTTCATCCTGCATGTCATCAGAGTCCTGGCTCAAATCAGGGAGAGGTAACACCCTTGCCCTGCGTCTGATTGGCACAATACTCAGTGACTCGTTGGAGTCGGATGGAGGCTGTGTTTCTGCATCCCCCACAATGGCACAATCTGCTGCTGCTGGGCCTGGGCCATCTGCAACGATGTGCAGCATGTCATTAATGTATGTATCACCAAATGTTGTACAATGGTAATAAATGTAACCTTACATCGTATCACTATGTAGTGGGTGTTGTGTTGTGTTCTTCTGGCTGTCGCTCTACTTAATTGCATTCTATGTGCTAATTTTAGCTCTGGGTTGTGGACTACCACTCCCATAAGGCATTATTGTGCCACATCTAAGATGTGGAATGGAGTACTTATGACAATGCTTTGCACGACTTGCTATTTCCTAAGGAGCATTTGTACATACACATATGGGGTTACATTTCATTATTGGACTTGCCTTTACTGGTGCTGGGTGTGCCGGACGGGTCTATGTCAGTGACCCCCACTGACAGCTGCTGGGAGCAGTGTCGACTCCACCAGGTCTTCCATGGAGGTGGAGGGTGTCTGGGTGGATGGTTCGCCTTGTGCTCCTTGCCTCCTTTAGCCTGCTGGCCACCCTCTCCTTGGCACGGGAACGCAGGTCGTACCACCTCTTTCTTATCTCCTCCACTGAGCGCTGCGCAACCCCCATTGCGCTGACTTTGGTCTGGATGTCAGCCCAGAGTTTTCACTTCTCACTCTCTGGGACCTGGAGTGAGCTCTTCCCAAATAGCCGGTCATGGCTCCTCACCACCTCCTCAGTGAGCACCTCCAATTCTTGCTCACTGATCTTCAGCCTCCTCTTCCTCTCTCCCTTCTCCTTCCCATTAGCAGCATTGGCCATGTTGATGTCAAGTCCTGCCTTGCTCACAAACTTGCTCCCTGGGGCTGGGCTGTGTCTCTCTCACTGCTCCTTTGGGTGTGGCTCCTGGAAACAGCCTGGGCAGACTCACTTCTTGCTTGTGATGTCATCAGGCTGTGCCAGGTGTCCGTTTTCGCAATTTGCGATTTTCAAATACCCAATCGCAAATATTTTTGCAATTTGGTATTTGGGCCTCGCAATTTGCATTAGCGATTTTTAAGAAATTGCTATTTCCGAATCGCAATTTTGTTACATTGCATTTTGCGATTCAGAAATAGCGATTTCTTAAAAATAGCTATTTGCGATTCGCTAAGGTTTTTTTTCATACATCTGGCCCAAGATGCCTGCGTTACATATTTTGGTTGTATCTTTAATTCTATAAGGTAGCCATGGATTCACCCTTGAACCCCCATCCCCCAATCGCAATCAATTTTGTGCCCATGGAGATAATAACTACGGAGGAAGTCAGTGCAGCCTTAAAAGGTAGTGCCTCTGGGAAAATCACTGGGCCCCCAACGGGGTGCCAGTGGACATTTTTAAATCATACACTTCCTTATGGGTTCCAGTACTAACCCAAATTTTCAATGCAGCAGGGAAAGGATATTTCCCGAGATCATGGAGTGAAAGTGTGATTACTCCTATATTTAAAAAGAGGGACAGAGGAAATTCCAGATGTTCTAGACCAGTATCCCATTTGGACTTCACTGTGAAAACAATGGGTAGGGCGCTCATAGGTAGGTCAGAAGCTTGGGCTGAGGGGGGGAGGGGTTAGAAGGTGGGAGGGGGAGAAGTAGGAGAAAAAAAAAAAACACACACATTGACAACACAATATCGGTTTAGGAAACAAATAGGTGCAGTGGAGCAGGGTATTAATTTTCACCTTATTGTTAGCAAATATAAGATAGCATGTGAGGGGAACATTTATCTATGATTTGCAGATATGACCAGTGCCTTGGATCTTGTGAACCATGCAAAACTGTGGCAGGTGTTAATTGAAATTGGGGCCCCAATAGATATAATTTGTCATCGTTCCCAGCTGGACTCAAGTTTAACATCATGCATACATTTTGGGGAAAAATGGGTAACGCACTGAAAAGTTCCTATTAACATGTGGCATTAGGCAAGGCTATTTCCTTTCACCGCTTTTGTTCTCATTATATATAAGCCGGGTGAACGGCTTTTTGCAGACTATAAAAGCCTATGGGCCTAGAGTGGGCCGTCGAGCCAGTCTAATTTTATTATACGCAAACAATGAGGTGCTTTTAATCACAGCCAGCAAATGATCTATAGCAATTGATAAAAACATTTTGTAGCTTTTATAGAGGACAGAGACTTTATCAAAACCTACACTATGGTATGTGGCAAAATACCAAAAAAGAGGGAAGAACCATTACATTCAGGGTTATAAACTAGAAGAAGTGGCGACTTTTAATTACCATGGCAAGCTGTTTTCTCAGAAAAGAGACGGGACACCACCCTTAACAAGTCTTAAATTAAAATATACGAGTCAGTGGAGCAGTGCATAATTTTGTTAAAGATAGGTAACAAGCCCCTCAGAGAAATTGTATAAACGTAAATGCCTCCCAGGTCCTTTATATGGTTCATCAGCCTGGGGGTTGGCAATCTGTAACTGGTTATAGTCACAGGAAAATATATTTTTATGTAGGCTTCTGGCTGTCCCAGGTGCAATCCCTGCCAATATTGTACATAAAGAACCTGACATTAAGTATATGGAAGGCGTATATGGAAGGCGCCATCAAGCTCAATACACTTACTAGGTGGCAAAGCATCTGGGTGAAACAGGGTACTAAATTTACCAGGGATATCATAAGAAATTAGGCCATCAACAATCCATTTCATGTTATTCTGTAAAGTGCATAAGGACAGGTCAGATTACAGAGTGTAATTAAAGCAGCTGTTTCAAAGAACAAAAACAGATGCTTTTCCTTCTTCTGCTCTACATTCACAAGCAGAAAGGAGATATTTATGGGAACATGTTTTTTGTACTCCTTAGGTAATTAGAGAAAAGTAAAAAAAATCCTGGATGCTTCTACATAGTCAAAGCAACTGCGATTTTTTAATAAAAAAAAAAGAAGAATTTAGTAAACAAATTCTAATATCTTTTTGCAACAAACATGTAACAGTTTTGCATATGAAAGAGCTGTGCATCAAGGATTTAAGTGGTTTGTGGGAAAGGTGATGATGTGACCATGTAATATAAGGAATAAATTCCCTCCCACCCAACCCAAACTTTTTAAGATTATTGTAAGCTACCTTGGAGTTCATCAACCTTCTAAAAGGAAACTCCTCTATGACTTGCAATATCCTTATAATGTACGACAGGGGGTTCTTTTATTTATCTAATACATTTGCCTAGTTTGATCAGGCGGCTACCTAGCATGACTGACTTCACACCAACATAGAGCACATATGTCAATAGAGACCATCCCGACCAACTGTTTCTTAGTACTCTATCACAATGAGACCACTGAGAGTGATGTTGGTAGTCTACATTGACCAACCATGGTATTTGCATATTCTGCAACAAAATTTTCACTTTTTTTGTACATTCAGACAAGCCTTCTAATAGGTCTGACAAGTGGTTCCACCTGGAGTTTAAATACCCTATCTACGGTGGCCGGTTCTACTGTGCCCAATGAGTAATGGCTACGCTTTTAGAGTTTATACACGGACAGAGTACACAATGGCCCAGAGACAATTGTGATGTTTTTTCGATAAGAACTGGTAAGCTAATTCATGCTGCCCAGTCCTGTAGTGGATATCAAAGGTATTTGCCTCACTCTGATTCAAATCTTTTTCCATTGGAAGCAATAGTTTCCCATCCACAGTACCCGACATACGTTCATGATAGGTAACTCACCCTACACCCAAGTAAAGATAGCTCTGTTACACTTTGTCACTTAATCGGGTGTTTGAAAGGTTCTTGCAGACGAAGGAATAATACTTATTTCACATACTTTCTTCACAGGATTTAAAGTTTAAGGATACTAGTAACAGCCATTAACAAAAGGCTGCAATGTACACAGTAGTAGTGATCAATGACACAAAACCTATTTTACTACTGCCTTCATGATTGACACTTCACTGAATGGTATATTGCATTTAACTACACTTTTAAGATTCACACAATATATTATAGAACAATTAAGAGTGTGTTTTACCTGGCTCATACCATACTTCATTTACAACTTTTATTTGTCCAACCTTTTTAGTGCCCAATTGTACACCTGAGTTTCACATGTATTTGACTTGCAGTGTTATTGATTCACCTTATTTTTACTTAAGACTACTACATTTTAACCAGCCCTCGACAACTGTTTTGTTTGTTCACTTTTTAACTCCAACATGTTTAACTCACTACAACAGTCCTGAAGAAGCTCACTGTGCTATACACTGAACAAGCTATGTGTTGCCTGTACTCTACAACCATATTTGTGCAATAAAGGCTTTATATTCTCAGTATTACATTTCATTGGGATGTGCACTCGCACCAAAGTTTTGATTGTATAAACCAAGGTTGCTGCAGCTTGTGCTTTCGAAATGCTCAAGTCAAACATTTGCAGGACACTGATAAAGGGAATACATTTGGTAAGGCAAACAAGTAGTAGCAGTGTACACGGATATAATGATTATGAGTCACATCTAAAGCAATACCTAAGGGAACACAAAGCGTGAAAGATCACAGGAATACAATTAAACCAACTCCCATTAGCAGACTATTAAAATAAATGGGTGGGACAAATCAGGGAACATGTTCTTCTGTGGTCAGGTTACTGTTCAACATATTATTTCAGTTTCATGGTATACTGCAACTAGAAACAGGTTACTGATGCTTTAATGTAACAAAAGGGGAGTCTAGGGCAAACAGGTAGCTTGTTTGTCCTGATAACATAGCAGAACAATGACATGCTAAAGTTGATGAATTTGTCAAAACTAAGGGGCTTGGATAAAGGAAAATCAGACATCTTCTTCAAAGAAAGAGGGTAAAGATCTCTGGCTAGAATCAGTTTAATCATAATCAAGAACACTTATCCATAAGAAAGAACTACATTAGAGTAAAGAAGTGAAATACCTAAGAGGTCAATTAAACGTGTAACAGAATAGTAAACAGAGCCATGACTGATACAAATGTCAAGCCTGTGGAGAAGAAAAAAAAATGGAAACTTACAACAAAGCATGATTTCTGGAAAGCATCTGAATACAAAAAAATAATTAACAAACCTCTGTAAACTATACAATTATTAGAATGGTAACTCAAACCGAATATGTGTAATCTGATTCTTAAACAAGAGTATGTTTAGAACATACACCACAAGTAGGCCTCTTTCACAAAGACTCAATGGGAACTGAATATAGCAGTATCGCTCCACCGTACTTTTTAAACCTTGTATTTGGTGAACAGGGAACCATCACAACAAGTCTTCCTAGGAGCCAAATCATTTTCTGCCTTGCTTGTTAAATTGCACAATTGGACCTCACAAATAACTGTAATGATTAGTGATCCCACATGAATTCAAAATCAATCTTATAGAATCTACAATATTCATTAAAACATCCCACTTTCAAGGAGTATCCACCTAGTCAGGTACCCAAGGGCCAGCTCCTCCACCTTTGTCCATCATATGTCATTTACTGAATCACACGGTCTACAAAGAATCAACAGTAATATAGTGGCAAACCTTGTTCATTGAGATGCTTAGTCATCATAAAAGTGAGGTCTTATATCAGACAAGAGAACAAGCGCTTTGCACATGTATCCCAATATGCATTTGCAAAGCTCTATACATGTTGAACTAACTGTATAGTTAGTTAATTAAAATTCCATTTTGCCTGACACATCAGCCTTGTGCCTTTGTTCACAAGAAACTGCTGGTGTCACACGGAGATGATTATATTTAAGGCTGACTGTATTTTAAAGATAGTGCAATATGTTACATTGCTAACCTGCAATAACTGTCTGCATTGCTCTCACCAGAGACGCTGATGGCCACTAATCTAGATGTGCATTGGAACAGTAAAGCCCTCCAGACCATCTTCAGCAAAAATAAAAATAAACATTCTACCCACAACTCACTGAATACACATCAAAAACATTACACATCTAACACACTGTAACAAGCCAAGTCATAATTTTATCTGAAAGGCAACGTAAGACACAGCTGGAAAGTCACCAGAACACAAATGGTACTGTAAGGACATACCAAAAGTAGAAGGATCAGTAGACTATTGCTGATAACAAGTTTCAAAGGTCAAATAAACCTCAACTGTTTTAATTTGTAAGCCAGTATGCTGCTTCACTACAGAAAGTGGTTGGGAAATATTTGAATTTTCCTTTTAAAGGGTTCTCTGGAAAAAACACAGATTTTAAATAACTTTCATAAAAGGTGTCAATTTGGAACTCGTAAATGTAATGCATGCAAGAACAAGAGAAGGAGAAATATGAAACATGTAAGACAAAGCTCATTACATGCAGAGAGTGAAAGAGAACATAAAAAAGGTTTAGGAACATTTAAAATATACTTTATGAACACAAGAGAATAAAATAGAAGACTAGTTTCATAGTCCAATACAAGCGAACAGTGAGCTAGTTATCAATTTCATTATGTAATTGTTTTTGCAATCAGATTTGATTCACAACTGAAATAAAAAAATAAAAAATAAAAAAAAAGACAGTCAAGCAAATTTTTACACTTTTTCAGAATTTATCTGCTGGACCATAATGCCTTGGACGTCAGTCCTGCTGAAACTAGAGTATCAATAGGTTTTGCGTATTGCGAAGTCTGTGACATTCAGAATATGTCCCTACACGCATTTATGATGTATCAGACACTTGAACATCTGTGTTTTTTTGCTCAGAAACAATTTTGGCTTCCATTTCTCTTTTCTTCTTTAGCCTTTCTGCATTTGTGATGGTCATGGGATGAAGAGGAAACAATCCAGCAAGGCCTGAAAGCAAGAAAATATTATGGTCACTAATTACAGAATTCATGATGGGATATTTGTTAACATGCCATGTTTTTGTAATACGATATGGTAACCAAGAGCCCCAATGCAACAAAAAGGAGATAGCCATGGTCTACCAAAAAGTCCATATGAAACTAATAAATATTGTAGGAAATTGGTCCCTTGTTTGCAGTACTCCTCCCTGCCCCAACTTCTTTGCCTGATATCTGATGCTAACTTGACTGTGTGCTGGGATCCAGCTAACCAGGCCCCAGCACCTGCGTTTTCCCTAACACTGTAACATTGTTCCACAACTGGCACACCACTGATACACAACTAAGTCCCTTGTAAAACGGTACCAGTGGTACCAAGGTCCCTGTGACCAGGGAGGGTCCCTAAGGGTTGCAGCATGTATTGTGCCATCCAAAGGGACCCTCTCACAAAACACAAGCACACTGCCACTGCAACTTGTGTGTGCTGGTGGGGAGAAAAAGGTAAAGTGGACATGGCATACCTGCCAGGGTGCCATCCCCACCAACCACTGCCTGTGGCATAGGTAAGTCACCCCCCTAGAGTGGCCTTACAACCCTAAGGCAGGGTGCACTTGACCACTGGTGAGGGTATAGCTGCATGAGCAATATGCCCCTACGGTGTCTAAGTCCATTCTTAGACATTGTAAGTGCAGTATAGCCATATTGAGTACATGGGCTGGGAGTTTGTCATTACGAACTCCACAGCTCCGTGACGGCTTCACTGAAGTCTGGGAAGTATGGCATCAAACTACTCATCACAATAAACCCACACTGATGCCAGTGTTGGATTTACTGTAAATTGCACAGAGGGCATCTTAGTGATGCCCCCTGTATTTTACCCAATCCTTTAGTGCAGGACTTACCAGTCTGTGCCAGTATGCCACTAAGAAACAAGTTTCTGACCTCATGGGGTGAGGGCCATTGTGCTCTCTGAGGCCAGAAAAAAGCCTGCTCTGGGTGGAGGTGTTTCACACCTCTCCCCCAGAAGGAACTGTAACCCTTGGCGGTGAACCTCAAAGGCTCAGGCCTCCTGTTACAGTGCCCCCAGTGCAATCCAGCTAGTGGAGTTGCCCACCCCCAGACCAGGCCCCACTTTTGGCAGCAGGTCTGGCAGGAAAATTAGGTAAAACAGGGAGGAGTGACCACTCCAGCTAGGACCACCTCTAAGGTGTCCAGAGCTGAAGTGGCCCCCCTCCCTGCAGAATCTTCCATCGTGGTTTGGAGGACAGGGACCAATAGGGTTAGGACTGTGTCACCCTCCCCAAAAGGAGTGGACACCAGAAGGGTGTAGTCACCCTCAGGAACAGTAGCCATTGGCTACTGCCCCTGACCCCTGTAACACCCATATATCTAAGATTTAAGGGCTCCCCTGAACCTAGCTCGTCAGATTCCTGGCGACCTCAAGACAAGAAGAAAGGACTGCTAAGCTGACCTCCCAGCAGAGAAGACTCCAGACACCAATTGACTTGGCCCCAGCCCTACTCGCCTGCCTGCAGCTTCTGAAGCCTTGCTACAAAAAGGCGACTCACCTTGCAGGACCAGCGACCTCTCCAAACCCCCAGAGGATTGCCTGTCCACCCGAGGACTAAGAACTTCCGAGGACTGCAGCCCAGTCCACAAAAATCTACAACAAGGACTACAGAACCATCCTGGATTTGAGAGTCCTGCCCACTCTGTACCAGACGCCCACAGCCCGTGTCTAGGTGGCCCACAGGTCCATAGCAGGTCCCCAAGCGATTCCAACCTTGTGTTCACCCTGGGTGGACCCCTCTTGGCCAACATGACAACACCTGCAGCCTGAATCCAGAGAACCCCCCTGACTGCAAGAGAACCGGATGAATATTCCAGATGCATCAAGGTGCCCCTGCACCTGCAGCCCCCTGGTCTCGGGGAACTCGACCACCAGTCCAGCAACGTTCAGCAGCCCTCATCCTTGTCCAGCCTGTGGTTTTCTGAAACCAACCCCCTGAACCCAGCATCTTTGAGACCCCAGGTGTCCCCCTACAGAAAAGCATTGGAAGCCAGATGCTGTGTTTGCACCCGACTCCCCCATAGCCGCTGAAGGTGTGTGTTTGGTGCTGTCCTGTGCCTCCACCCAGTGTTCACCTAAACCCCCCAGGTCTGCCCTCCGAAGTCACGGGCACTTACCTGCTGGAAGAGCTATTTCTGAGTGCCCCCACTCACCACAGGATTCCATTGTAAATCTGACACCAAATTTGACCTCTGGACCCGGTCAGCCCAGTGTTGCTGGTGGTGTATGTTTGGGGTCAACTTGAACCCCAACCAGTGGACATCCTAACCCCCGGAGACTGAAACTGCAAGTCGAGTAGTTACCACAAAACTACACTAACACTTTTCTCCCCCTAGTACTGTTTTGAAAATTGCAGTGTGCCAACTTTTTAAAGTGAAAAGTGTTACTTGTCTGTAAAACGTTTTCATTGCGACATGAAAAATAGGAACAGATGCACAAGAAAACTTATTCTCCACTTCCTTAGATGTTTGCCAATATCAATGTTTTTTTCTCAATCGAAAACCTAAGATATAGACAGAGAGGTTGCCAGTATGCTGAAGAAAAATAGAATGGGTGGCAAGTGCAACAGCCACAATGGTGGGTAAAATTAGGTTAGCTTACCAGCAAATGTAGTTTTCCATGACAAATATATTTTATAAATGCAAATAAAGTAATCCAGACTGGGAATCCACGGTATAATACAAAGACAATGATATTTCATTTTGCACAAAGTACATTGGGCTCTTTTCTACAGTTACCACAGTTTGTTTTCAACCACATTCTTCTGCCAATACAAACACAGAATAAATCCCTGGAGAATATTTTTGTCATATTGTGACCATGCAACACAAATGACAGCGTCCTAATGGGAGGGAGATGGGTTACAGGCCACATGTTTTCTTTAGCATTCAATGTTATATGGAGTCACACACTCATCTAACTCTTAACAAGCAACAAACACCCGGTAGACCGGTAAAAAGATATTGCATCAGCAGAATACAGCAGTAATCATAGCAGGGGCTAAGGGATTTGCCTTCTTTGATGAAGAACATACTCCACACATCCAAAACTTTCACAGCATCACTCACAACGTACAAAGATACAAACCATCTTCAAAGGAAATCTGAATTCCACGTCATTACTAGATTTTTGCCTGTTCAGGAAAGCCAGACTGAAAATAGGTGTCAATCCTAATCCACAGTTTAGCATAAGAGCCAGATTTAGGATTAGATTTAGGAGGTTTACAGTGGTCCTCAAACCACGTAATATGAGGTGGCATAAAGCACAGCATTAACTTTTCCTTTGAGGGAATACAAAAAAACGGGCAAAATAAACAATTCTATTACAGTTACATAAAAACTAGATAAGGCAAATATCCCAGAGGGAGAGGAACAAAGTAGTATTTAGAGTGGGATTAAAACACAAATGACAAACCTACAATGTACTAACTAACTGTCCCATGGGAAAATCTTAGTGCTGGAGATGGTTACAGAGGTCAAGAGAGAAATTTGCCCAAAAGCGAGGTCTTCTATTCCCACACTGCCATCTCATATCGGCTGCTTGCAACCAGCAAAGTAATTAATATGAAAAACACATAGAAAAACAAGGTACATTTAATTCATCCCTGCAGTTGTTCACTGGACAAACAATGAAATCTTGCTCAATCAAAATGCACTGAGGTAATATGTAGATGAGAAGAGTCCTGAACCGGCCACTACTTCTACTCACCCCTTAAGATAGCAGCTACTGGAACTCAGGCTGCATACCAACCAACATTGGCACTATTCACTCTCTGAAATTCTCTAGTCATACCTACTGAGGTACCTGGCTAAAACCTGCAGTAAGCGTTATCTCCCTCAGCATTAGTACATAAGAGGTTTCCAACAAAATAGAGAACCTCTTTGCCAGAGCTACTCATTTGTCAACAAAACCACAGCAAGGGATCCATGCTCAAAAACCTAATCCAAATCACACATAGTACCTTCCCGGAAAAGAAGTAAGAAATGCATGCTATTTAAACCCACATCACCCACCTCCCCTCCCCCCACCCCCACCCCGCACGACTGCGAGGTGACAGATCTCGCAACCACACACAATATATTATACTATTCACTGTCAAAACCTGATCCCCCACTTGATACCAGATGACTACACTCTACTTCACAAAAACAAACATCAAGAAAACAGTGAAGGCCAAAATGAAATACAGAAAAACAAACGATGTGGGCAGTATCTGACTATGCCTCCTTTAAACATAGACCAGTAGTTATCAAACTAAAACAATACCTATCAATCTGCTTCCAATGCGTCTACTGTCCCAGGACATAAAATTCCTTTTTTAGAATAACAGTGGCCTTCTGAACTCCGTGATGACAATACACAGCCTCTATCTTCCAAAGAGATTTCCTTTTAACACCAACAAGAACCCAATGTCAGAAACCTGAAAGAAATTAGCAGCCAGCCTAACATCTCCAAACTTGATTCCTTCTTGGCTCACAACAAAGGAAATACCTTTGACCTAATAATCGCCCCTCTCCACTCACACATCATCAATCTTGAAAAGTCTCTCATGCTTGGCAGGGCAGACCCTCACACAGTAAGATTACCACTCTTCCCTTAGGCCATCATTAAGAAGGTCAGTAAAAACAACAAAAATCATGAAAAGATCCTTTAAAAAAATCCAGAATTCATCACATTTCTTAAGGGCCTGGATACATAGCAACAACTACAGATATTCCTCAACAATGCTCGGAGGATCTCAACAACAGCTATGCCAACTTAAACATAGTCAAACTCGTTTGCCATGCACTAAAACTCAACTAGAAACCGTCCTACCCCAATCTACAATCAGGCCAAAAACCGACAAGTAAAAGTCTCAAAGCAATGCCAGCACAGTAAAAATAGAAAAATACTTAAACAAGCTAATTCTCTACATTAAAGCAGCTATCTTATGACGAGGTCAAATGGAACCTCAAACTACCACAGGGCACACTTTCAGACACTGTGGATTCAACTCAAAAATCTAACAATCCATCCTTTGCTCAAGCTGCAAAGACCACAAACTTCTCCAAAAACATAAAATAATAATTACTTTTATATAGTACTTTAAAGTGCTCTTCTGACATTTCCAAGAAAACAAAATAAGAGCTGCTACTATCCCCCAATTCAATAGTACTTGATTTACTGGCCCCTGAAGGATGGAAGTTCGAGTTGGTCTTTCAAGGATTCAAATCGGTGACATTACTACAGCAGCAAAGTTTTTACTCACTAAAACCATCCCACATAAAGGTCACCCTCTCAATAGCTGGACATCCGAAAGCTTACAACAATTTACAGCTTTTGCTAATTCTCACTCTTTATAGCGGTCCTCAGCCGGCAGCCATGAAAAAACCTTGGGCCTGGGACACATTTCATTTTCTTCTGTTTAATTTTCCTAAATGTCAAGCACAAAGTTAACAATATTTTCCCAACACTGCAGCACCTATTGATGAGGTCTTATGTTGAAAATATTTTATGCAAGCGGTTGAGGTGCACCCCAACACCATGACCATCTCAGGATCGCATCTCAGGTAAGTGCCAACACAACTGGACAGTCTCATGAACGTTAAAGCCTTCATTGCCTCATGAACCTCTTTTCCTCGAACTCTTACCAGAGGGGTCCACAAGACTCCCACAGACTATCTTAACTTCACATTATGGACTCTTAGGCGATGGGAACATCTCTGGCATCCTGTCCTTCTGCACCATGAACCTGTGGAGGCATGACCCAGCAGCTCAGCCCGGGTCATGTTCCTGCACCATGGCAGTTTTGTTTAGTGCCCTTTAACAGCATGGTTCTGACAGCTATCCAAGTCTCACAGGCTAGGTTCAACGTAATGGACTATGTCGAGGTTCTCTGCAGAGGTTGTGCCTTTTCCTACAAAGAGGTCCACTACTGGCACGGAGGACACCACTGGCCACGATGCAGATTGCCTTTGACAATGAGTGCCAAGTAAATTGGCAGGGACCTATAATAACCACCCTTCCTCACTGTTCTGCTAGGTAGCAAAATGGAGGTCCAGGGAGCTTGGATAAGAATATACCCCTCTATTGCCCGCTTGCTGCCTTAGTTCCCATTTCTAGAACAACAAATGTGGTCCCAGCTATCAACAGCTATTTACATTCTTCCATAACCCTTTTGCTCCGTTTGAGCACATTTTATTATTTTGACATGCTTGTAAAATTGATGGTGCTTTCCCATCACTGGTTACCACTTTAGTTTTAAAACTCGGTGGTAGTTGAGCCAGCTTTACTCATTAAGGAGTGTTCTTGCATACATTATAACAACAAAGATACCTATTCATGGCTCTTTTTACTTTGTAAAACAGCTGCAATAGGGCATAATACTCCACTTGACAACAAGAGAGGCCCAAACTAGCCAGGGAGCTGCACCTATAAGGACATGTGGAATCTTTTTCGAGCATATTTGTGGGAGTTAAATGAGCTGAGCTATGTTATGTTATTTCTAGCTATATTCAACCTTTGTACAGGTATGTGGCTCTCCTATCTCACTTCTCATTGCCATTGTTGCAGATTGTAAATCGCTAGCAATTAGGGAGATAGGCTATGTGCTTGGGATTTTTCGTCCTATGGACTTTGCTATTGCCGATATAACTGATTTTTGCTCCACACATGCTCTACTAGTTTGGTGTCCAGAAAAGACTGATTTTTTGGTGAAGAACTACAGTAAAACATGTGTGTGTTGATGGGAAGGGAGGATGAGGATTAGTGAAGAAACTGACCAAGGGAAATCTGCAAATAACCTGCTGCACCTAAGGCAGAACTAATGGTAGCTTTACAGAGAAGACAGTTTTTACACACGGATTGTGCCGTTGTACCGATCTCTGTACTGCACCAGATAAAGAAACTTTCATGTTAACATCATGTCACTGCACCCCATGTGCCACAGACTATTTTTCCATGCAGGATAATCAAGCTGCAAGATACATTGGCAGAAGCTGTGAGCATAGTACACCCAAAACAGAGGCGTTATGGGGGTTAGCAACAGAGGACAAGCGGCACCAAAGTGTGCAACTCTGCAACTCTCAAAGCCAAGCATTTGTTTAATTGACCATGGTGCAAATAAAGACAAATCGAATAACCACATGGCAAGAAAGAATCACGTTCAAAATGGATCAAGAAACAAATTATCTCCTGACCCACTGTTTGGCTGCAAGGAAGAAAACTAAAAGGGAACGTTTGTGGACAAAGAGCAAAGGGTGGTGCAAGTGCCTTCGATAGGCAGACATTGTGTCTCCTTTTCATCACACTTTTTTTAAACTGCTATGTCACAATTTGAAGTTCTATGTGTGTGACAGGCACGTCATGAGTTTGGAAAAGACCACAGTGGAGCACTAGAGGAAAGCATATTTATATAAATTAATAAACAAAAAAAATAGGATTATTATTGGGACTCACCAAAAAGCTTTTCAACTGGTTTAGTGGTGTGCGCTCCATTTCCAATCCAATATTTGATTTTCTCAATATTCAAGCTAACTAGTTTTTCATTGTACTTGTTAGGTAGTGGATCGTAGGACCCCAACTGCTCCAAATACTTGCTGTCCCGAGCACGCTTGTTAAATGCAGCCACGATCAGATAGAAAGGTCTGTTGGTACAGCCACGCAGTGCCAACCGAATAACAACGTGCCCTTTGTGGTAATATTTGGAGAGGATAGGCGCTAAACAGAAAACAATGCATTCGTGAATCGTTAGATTTAATGCATGTAAACATAAAACTAACTACAACTGACAGTATTGTAGAACCCACAACAAGCTGTGTTCATACGATCAATTAACATATCAGAATGATAGCTGACAAAAAACATAGCATTTACTTTTAAAAATAACGCCAACGTATGGTTATTTATTATCGATTTCAATTAAGCTTTTAAACGTTTAACATGACAAAAGTAAAACCAAAAATGCCATAAATAAATCTAGTAAAGAAATGTTCGGAATTAAATGAAGCAATTGTATGGGATGTGATATCAATGAAGTGAAAAAACGCTTTATAAAACTTTTGCAACCGAACTCATGTATTGGTGACACAAAAAAAAGAGATCTGCCAGTTAAAATATGAAACCATCCCTGCTTGAAGAAACGGCCCTTTTTCATAACTCTAGTCTGTTTATTCAATGCATTTTGGTGCCCTTCATGGAATTTTAAAGCTGTTTACATATCAGAATGAGGGCAATTCGTGAAACACTGAGCTCTCCTCTGAATGGGAACTATTGTAAAAATTAAACCATACGCAAGAAGACGTACTTTACGTCCCAGTCTAAGCTTCTAACTTTAGACAATAGGCCTTCATTCACCAAGATGCTGAGCTGCTTCCCAAAGAGATTATCGTGGCTTTGCACTTTAAATCATGGTCACTTCCACTCGAATCAAGAGCAAAAATCGAGTTACTTACCAGTAATAGTAGATTTGGTGCTTTAACAGCACACAGTGCTATACTGAACCTTCCTATACCGGTCATTAACTGCTTGGGCTGGAAACTCCTACATTGTTTCTTTGGCAAATGTTTTTATCAAAGTTCACATCAAGGGAGAAGGTTTCCTACTATAATATTTACCTCTGGCTCAGCATCATCTTCAGGGTGCCATCAATATGTGTGTGCATGTTATATGTATGCCCTGTTTTATGTACTGGTGGTAGGCTTGGTGGGTTGCACGAGAATCAATACCATCTTAAGTTAAGAAACTCTGCTTACACCTATGTAATTAGTTTATTTGCAGTACAACTTGAATTTGGCACAGATTCACATGCTAAGCTTAGAAAAGAAAGTGGTACCTTGAGTGGGAAGAGCTGGAGATGGAAAGCAGTTTTGAACAGTTCTAGTGTGTTTAGAACACCATGTTGTATCTCTGCTTACATCATAGGTGGAATGTTTGACTAAGGCAGGTACGAAGCCCTCCGTTCTTTTTTCCCCCTGGTTCAAGAACGAACTGCTTATCTGCTAAGGAATCACAAGTTTGAGTGACCCTGCTTGCTATGCTAGTCACTAGCTAGCCACAGCAAAGCTCTAGGTAACAAATAGCCATTTTGTCGTTCTAATGTGTTATTTATTTTCAATTAGCACATGTTGCACTTCGCACATCCAAGATATGGAGGTTTTGTCAGTCATTCAACCAATCAGGATTTATAAAGTGTGGCTAATCACCGCACTGTGTGGGGAGGCTGTTCTAGGTCTTTGCTGCGATGTGGGAGGAGCTTTCCCCAGTTCTGCAGATGCAGGGAGTTTGAGCAAGAGAAAGGAAGTGGTAGCATAGTCTTCGATGGTTGGTGGAAGTTCAGGCAGTGGTGAATGTAGGCGTGTCCTTGGTTGTGTAGAGCCTTGTGTGCGTGGGTCAGCAGCCTGAATTGGCATTTCTTCTGCACTGGGAGCCAGAGGAGTTGCCTGTGATGGGGTGTGATGTGGGTTTGTCAGGGAAGGTAGAGGATAAGTCTGGCTGCATATTCTGAAGTCTCTGTAGGTTTGTGGCGATTCCCATATAGAGGGCATTGCCGTAGTCCAGTTGCTGGGTCTCGTGTGTAGGGGTAGCCACTTGAAGATCTTACATAGCATGCACAGAGTGAGAAAGAAGGTGGAGGAGATGGTGTTGATCTGTGCTTTCATGTTGATCTTGTTGTCAATGATGCTTCTGACGTGGTTGGAGGGAGTGGGTGCGAATCGTAAGTCTGATGGCCACCAGAACTCATTACATATGTTGCAGAAGATCAGTACTGTCTTGTCTGTGTTCAGCTGCAGGCAGTTGTTCTTCATCCAGTCAGCAACACTTATCTTGCATCTGTGGAAGTTGTGGTGGTGGGGTCATCAGTGAGTGAGGGGAGGTGTTGAGGGTCATCTGTAAACAAAATTATGTTGATACCAGGGGATCCAACGATGTTGGCCAGCAGGGTCATATATGCGTTGAAGAGCATGGGGGCTGAGGGATGAGCTCTGGGTGAATACCACATGATCGCCTTGGGTTCAGAGGTAAAAAGGTGGATCCTATGGTTCTTCCACCGAGGAAGGAGGTGATCCATCTGAGCACATCACCTTGGACGCCAATGTGGTGAAGTCTTTCAATCAGTGTGTGGTGGGATACGGTGTTGCGAAGACTGCAGAGTGGTGGAGGAAGATCCAAGCTGCTGTTTCTGTTCAGTTAACGAGGGTTCGGATGTCGTCAGTGGCTGCAATCATGGCGGTTTAGCACTGTTCCCAAGGTTTTGGAGAACACAGGAAAAGCCTGTGCCCAAATTAGCACTGAAAGGCTGCTGTAACCTATATAACCCAGATGTGTACACAGTACAATTGTGCAGTTCTGCAGATGGGTTAAAGGGTCTTCATTTTAAAGGACAGTTAACAACTATAAGGAAAGTGGTTTAAAATATAATAAGCTTAAGCTTCAGTTTAATATACAGATTTAAATCCTGGTCCAATCAGCCCTACGCTCAGGTGGCATGTCGGCACCAATGGTCTTAGTCTAAGTAAAGTGGAATTTCCATCTTTCATAAAGTCTTTCATTGTGGGTACCTTGAACAAGATCGGTTTGTTGTGTCCTCTTGACCTGGACCTGGGAAAGGCTGCTAAATGAACTGACATATTCAAGTATTTTCGAGTTAGATGTATGAGGATGATAATGTTCCATTTATCATGGCTTTCCTGAGTCTATCCAGGTATTCAGGTGGATGCATTATAAATCTGAAGTTTGACCTCAGGAGCCTTGCTGCAGAGTTGGTCGAGGCTGGGTTTGTGATTGATTGTTCTCATTCAGCCTACATACTGGTTTGATCTTCATATACAGTGCACCTAAAACATTTAGCAGGTGCAGAGTACCAAATCTGTTGAAACTTGTACCCACTTTGACGGCTATTAGGTTCCCTGTTATGGAAGATATTAGAATTTTCCTTAGATGATTCTAGATCAACGAAAATGTAGGAAAGCATTAGCAAAGGTTAATTTCCTCTGATCTCGGACAATGGAATAAGTGTGCAAAGTTGCTTTCTGATCCTGGCAGGTGTTGTATCGGGAGTGAGGTAATCTCTCTAAAACACAGTGCCAGATGTTCTGGATTTCAGAAAACACTTAAAGCAAATGTGTTCCGTCCAGTTTTAGTATATACTGCACTACTATTTTGCAATCATCACAGATCATAAGATTCTTGTTCTGTGTCTTAAGAAAGGATTTGAGGACAAGGCCCAAAGTCCTGAGTTCAATTCATTTATATGCTCATTTTGAGCTAGCAATTTGCCTAAAGCTCCAAGTTCCTTCCGTGCACATTCAAACATCCTGTCAAGGTTGCATATGTAGTGATGGTCATGTTAAGTTTTTAGTTCCACAAAGCTCATGTCCTTCCTGTCTGCACTCGAGCTTTTTGAGGGACTGTAAATCCCTTGCATTACCATTAGATCTTTACCACCCCTCGTTCTAAAACCACTAGATGTCACACTAGCCTTGTAGGGTTCTTAGGAACCAACTAGAATTTTGCACTAGATAAATGCAAGACATTATCATCTCCAACATCCTCATTCCTTTAGGAGACTGCAACGCCATTGATTGTGATCCCAAGTTGGCGTAGGTTTATTGCTATCTCAGTCTTCTTGAAGCAAGTGCTGTAGGTCTGTTCTTCGACATACAGTGTTCTAGTTAGGGATGCGCTTGATCTCTCCTCAGGTGTATGGCAGTTGACTCATGGAAACAAACTTTGAACGGACGTTACCCTAAAAAGTTAAATCTTGAGCAGCCAGCTCTTTGGGTCTAATGTGAATCTTATGGACTTTTTATGTTTCTGAACTACAAAGATGTCCTTGAATGCTCAATAGATAGTGTTGATAAATGTTGCCTTCCATCACAGGTATATGTTACGTTACCTGAATAACCCGATGTGACAATCCTGGTCTTGGCATGTCATGCTTTTTTTGGCTCAAGATGTGTATGGGGACCTTGGGTTCTCTCCTGAGTGGGTCTCTTTTTTTTATTGTTCACTGGTCAAAACAGTATGGTACCAAATATTGGGAAAAATATTGTCTAACAGTGTACTAAATAGATTTTGCAAAATTATCACCTCAATGGCGTTCATAATAGACAATCTAAACTCAGGGGAGCAATATTTTTTGTAAACAAACAATATTGAGGATGCAATATTTCTGTCAGGCACATTTGTGCCAATTATATTATGATATACAACTGTCGAACCTTTTGGCATTTCCTTCAGCATTTTTAGTAAATGGCCACCGTTAATGCTCTCGTTGTAGGAGAATTGTCACACAAACTACCGTATTCAGCACACATTTCACAGGGCTGGCAAGTTCCCATCAGTCTGCACGGAACTTAAGAATTCGCAGAACCTTCTTCTATGAGAGGTAAGGAGATGAGAAAAGCCTTCCTCAATCACCGCTTTGAGTTGGGCATGCCAATTCAGGAGCCTCTTTATTGTGCCCCCTGTAATTGTGTTTTGGCATTTTCCAATGGTTTAACCTATTGCTGCAGGCTCTTGGGCAGGAAAGGGCTGTCGTGTTTTTGAGACAGCCAGACAACTTAGAGATAAGTTTTATCAAGTCCACCCGTCTGTTTTCTTTTTTTTCTCAAGGGCCATTTATTTCATAATCAGGGTGACCCTTTCAAAAGGTATACTGTATATTTAACTTGCCCCGAAGCCAGATAAGCACAGCCGTGCTAGTCTGTACAATAATTCACTTGTTAGTACTTGTCTGGAAACTTTTTCGCCCTATTCAAGTGTGCTATAGAGGTGTAGCATGTGCCTTGCTTCTAATTGTCTCTGGAAAGTGTTAAAATAATTCCTCCGTAGCATACCACCCTACCAACTCCTGCCATACTTTGATAGCATGCTAAGGCACGGTTAAAAGGCATACAGTAGTGTGCACTGGTAGGAAAACGTATGTCTACAGCTCTAGTCTCTTGCGCTCCTTGTCAGTCGGTCATCCGAGGTTACTGCTGCACCCATGATTTCTAGCCACAGCAGCAGCGTCAGCCAGAGAACTGTTCACAACGAAGACTGGCTTGCGTGGTGCAGGTCCTATTTCTTCACCAGCTAAGGGTTCGCTGCCCTCGTGGAGTGAGGATGAACAGAAATGAAATAAGATTATTACACAAACTGTGAAAATATGGGTAGTTTTAGATGGCCCCATGCTGGAGTCAGAAGTACATCGGGTGAAGAAATAGGAATCTTCTTCAGAAAGGAAATATGCAGCCCTTCTCCAGCTCAGTAGATCAGTTTGTTAAAGGTTGGTTGACTGCGCTGGCAAGGGGTAAGGAAGTATAATTTCCTCCCCTGGAGATTTGGCGTGACAGTTTTTCCATTCACTGTCATCAACAACGGGGGTCACTTCGTTCTCAGGCTCTCCCTCATTAAGCCTTTCACTATTACGAAGCCACCAGTAGTGTGCCTGACAGACCTGTTTAGGCTCAGTGAGCAGAATTGAGGGTATGGTCTAGACTGTTCACAGTCCCAAAGTGCCACTCCTGTTTTGTAAAAAGTGGTTGGTTGTCTTCTTGAGAGTACCCCATATATTAAGTACTATTCTCTTTTTCAGTGCCCTTTAGGTCTAGAATCTATTAAGCACTCTCAAGGGATTCCTTAAAATGTTATGCTGAGCTTTTGACAACCGTTGGACTTCTGGTATTGAGGCAGTTGCCTCTGGCATCTTGTCCCTAAATGGCTTTGACAATCATGTTAAAGAGCAACGAACGTAGCATTTGAAAAGGATACTCCTGGGACTTCTCAGGGTCGAAAACAGCAAACCCATGTTTCTACTTTTGAACCACACCTATTGATACCAATATCACAAAACGGGTCTGGCCCAAGTGTTGCACTATCAGCATGGATCTTTGATGGCAGTCTAGCAGAAGACTTAGGGGGTCATTCTGACCCTGGCGGCCGGTGGCCGCCAGGGCCACCGACCACGGGAGCACCGCCAACAGGCTGGCGGTGCTCCCACGAGCATTCTGACCGCGGCGGTTCAGCCGCGGTCAGAAGCGGCAAGTCGGCGGGCTCCCGCCGACTTACCGCTGCTCGGGGGAATCCTTCATGGCGGCGGAGCGCGCTCCGCCGCCATGAGGATTCCGACAGCCCCTACCGCCATCCTGTTCATGGCGGGAAACCCGCCATGAACAGGATGGCGGTAGGGGGTGCCGCGGGGCCCCTGGGGGCCCCTGCCGTGCCCATGCCAATGGCATGGGCACTGCAGGGGCCCCCGTAAGAGGGCCCCGCAAAGTATTTCAGTGTCTGCCATGCCATGGGATATCCGTGACCGCTGTGACGGAGTAACCTGTCCGCCGTGTTCTAAATCAGGTCCAAAGGCTCCAAGGATAGGGAAGATAAGTGCTAATTATGACTGCCTCATGTAGGAGCCTCGATCGTGAACTAATATTTGATTTTCTTACTCTTAAATTAGTACATTTGAAAAATTGGGGCATATATTTGATCAAAAGCTAGTTCTTCCTGCTCAGTGCTACCAAAAGGAAGTCCAGGTTAAAAGTGTAAAACAACAGATACTATTAGAGGGCTGTGATGCCATCATGATATCACTTCTGGTACACGTTCAGGAATACAAAAATCATCCAATACCCACTGCGCCATGCCACTTAGAGACAAGGAGGTACCAGAGTTAACCCCCTAACTCCCCCACTGCCCTGTAATCCTACATATGGTAGAGGAGCCCTGATACAAAGTAAGATACTACTCACACGACTCAGCAGAGAAGTAAGAACTATAGGTGTAGGATGTAATGAGGTATTCCAGGGAAGTAAGATATGCAGTGAAGGAGAAGGTATATACTCTTGGTAGTAAGGTTACTGAATTTAAATGTAACTGATTTGAGAAACAGTTTCTAGTGCTTTCATAAAGCGGTGGGTGACACTTTTTACCAACCAGTTAAAAGTTTAATTATCACAATGAATGCAACTCATCCTATTTGGAAGACCCATCCTTACCAGGTTCTACCTCATTTTATCTGAATTAAGGAAATTACCAGTAACTTTACTCAAAATGTACTTACAAAGATGAACCATGGTGTCTTCTTGTTAATACTCTACAACACAAGAAAGAAAAAAAAAAAAAAGTAAAATTCAACTTAAAAGTAGTTTTCAACACCAAGTTTTTAAACGTATTCTATTCATATGATTTTAACTTGCAAATTGTTGGCAGAAGTTTGTTAACTGAAGGTAACTAGGCACATACCCAGAGGTAAGGCTTCTTTCCTAAATAACACAATAATAAACAACCACAGGCAAAGCCAATAGGTCTAGCCTACATAATGAAACTGCCAAGATAATAAGCTTTGCCAAAGTGCATTTGTGAAGCATTGTGTTAAAACAGTAAAAGAAAAAAAACAATCAAATACTGGAGGAAAAGTAAGCAAAGTATTTCAAAATGGTACACTGAAATCAATATTTTCAACTTTATAAATTCCCTGCTTTATTTATCAAATACTTTTCCCTCAGGACACTCTGTACATAAATCAATAAAAGTCGTCCAAATAAAGGGACGATAAACAGGCTGTGTACGGGGGGGGGGGGGGGGGACATACACAAAGAGGCAGGACAGCCATTCACGAAGAAACAAATGAAAATGACAACAAATCAAATAATTTCTTTCCATTATCAGGCTACAACCCAAACTGTACGTTTTTGCTAGGGGTCACAAGAGGCTTTTGCCTACAGATAGCTAAAATCTGTCTGGGAGGTAAGACCTAAAAATCACCAAAACTAATGCACTAGTAGTAGGAAAGCTGAACATTAAAACCTATTCATCAATCTTCAGCTTTATAGCCTCATACCTTTGGATGAGGTCTTTATTTTTGCTGGGCTAATGCAAGCCATATCCTAGCATATTGGATGAATATGAAGTTGGATATTTTGAAGGGGAAGAACAGCGATGGCAGGTGGAGATGCATGACTTCGGGGCATTCTAAGTCATTGACCAAGGTGACTTGCATTCGAAATAGAACCCAGAGACCAGGTTTGCCTGGGACAGGATCAAAAGGGTGTCCTCTTGCTTGGGCACAAGAGTACACAACAGCTTCTGAAAATCTAAAAGTATTTCTTTCGTATCTCTTGCTGACATCTAGTGTCTCTTTGTCTGCATGCAGGTGTTTCCAATGAGCCAGCTATAGCCAGATTCGGCTTCACAATGGAGGAAAGGACAGAAACGTGCTGCACAAACTCTGAGGCAGAAAGGAACCAATAGGGCCTGAAGAAGGCTCAAAAGTATCAAAATAAAAAGTAGTGGAATTAGTTTTATGCATTGCGACCATAATAATAAATACCAATGGTGCCGGTGTTCACAAGCTTACTTCTCTGATTAAGGTACCAACATATCATTTAGTAATGCTGGGAGCTTTTGCTGCAATTGCAGAGTCAAGGTAAATAATTCTGAATACCTTGAAACAAACATTTAGTACGTGACATTGATCCGAAGAGTATACTTGCTGAGAAATAAGCCTAAAGGTTTCCCAATAATTAGTGATTATTTTAAAAAATTAAAAAATAAATAAAAATAAAAAAAATTACTGTCATGGAAATTGTATGAAGTTGGCCTGGGATGTGGTGGGTACCTAAGGTACTTACACCTTATACCAGGTCCAGGTATCCCCTCTTAGTGAAGTGTAAGAAGTGTCTAGAAGCCACGCTCTCTATACGTAGCTGTGGATGAGCAGCCAAGGCTCATCTAGGAGACATGCAAAGCTCCTGAAATGGTCACACAGCACTTACACACATGAAAGAAAGCACTCAGTTGTACAAAAATAAAGGTACTTTATTTTTAGAACAAATCACCACAAAATACTAGAAGGGTAACCCATCATTAGGAGAAAAGTAATACACTAAATATATACACTAACAATCAAAAACACACAGAAAAGGTTGGAAAACAGTGCAAAGAGCAATAACCAATAGTGACCCCCAGCTGAAGCAAATCATTTGCTAAAAAAATGGAGTGCAAATAGGGTACCCCCACCTAGGTAAGTAAAATGTGTAGAGGGGAGCTGGGAGTACTAGAAAACTACAGAGGTAAGCAACACAGTACCCCCGAGCGACCAGGATTGCAGGAGTAAATCACTGGATTTTCCCCAAACCACCCAAAACGAGGAAAACAAGAAAAAGAAGACACCCAGACAAGACTGCAAGAAAACCAGCAGTGGATTCCTGAAGAAAGAAGACCTGTGAAGAGAGGGGACCAAGTCCAAAAGTCACAGTGAAGTCCAGGAGAAGTAGGAGCTACTACCAACCCAGCTGCAGTTACAGGAGTTGGTCGACGGTGATGAAGAACAGGTCAGCACTGCAGCCCTGGACCCGGAGAAGAGTTACTGATAGATGCAGATTATGTCCCACGCTGGAAGGAAGATTGCAGACTGGTGTCGGGCAGGAATTCCACCAACAAGCAAACATGTGGTTAGTGGAAAAGTGGTGCTGCCAGGGACCAGCAAGGCCCAGGTGGACTCAACCCAGGAGGGGGGACTCACAGGGGACCCTCAGCGTTGCAGAGAGGATCCACTGGAGCAGAGGCAGCACCCACAGGATGAGGACACAGGAGTCACAAAAGAAGCCCACGCAGCACTACAAAAGAGGATCCCACGCAGCAGGAGGCTGTGCTTTGCAGGATGGGGTGCTGGAGCTACACGTCGACTGAAGATCCCTTGGAGGAGATGCAAACAAGCCTTGGCAGCTGCAAGAGACAGTGCACAGGGGTACTGTCCTGTGTGGGAAGGCAAAGGCTTACTACCTCCACCAAAGTTGGACAGCTGGCAGAGAGGACCAAGAGGACTACTCCGGACCACCACCAGTGATGCAGGATGCACGTAGCTCAAGATGAGGGGAGATCCATGCAGTCGGTCGTTGCTTGTTGTAGGTGCCTGTGGTTGCAGGAGAGTGACTCCTTCACTCCAAGGGAGATTCCATCTTCTTCTTGTGCAGGCTGAAGAGTTGCAGTCTTCTGAGGATGCACTGCCAGTGAAATTTTACAAAGCTGGCAGGAGACGTGGAAACAAAGTTGCGGAACAGTCTTCTTCGATGTAGTCGTGTTGTCGGTTCCTGGAGGGTCCAGTCACGGTTCCTGTGACCAGAAGTCGAAGTGAAGGTTGCAGAGGAGTCCTGCTGGAATTTTGCAAGCTGAATCTGAGGACCCACCCAAGAGAGACCCTAAATAGCCCTGAAAGGCGGACTGGTCACCTAGCCAGGTAAGCACCTATCAGGAGGAGGCTCCGACGTCACTTGCCTGGCCACTCAGATGCACCCAGAGTTCCATGCCAACCTTGGAAACAAGATGGAAGAACCCAGGGACCCTCTGGAGGAGCTCTGGGCACTGCCCCTGGGTTGGTGATGGACAGGGGAGTGATCTCTCCCCTTTCCATTGTCCTGTTTAGCGCCATAGAAGGGACTGGGGGTCCCAGAACCGGTGTGGACTGGTTTATGTACAGAGGGCACCAAATGTGCCCTTCAAAGCAAACCAGTGGCTTGGGGAGGCTACCCCTCCCAAGTCAGTCACACCTATCTCCTTAAGAAAGAGGGTGTTACTTTCCTCTCCCAAGGAAATCCTTTGTCCTGCCTTCCTGGGCTTGATCAGATCAAGCACCAGGAGGACAGAAACCTGTCCGACGGGTGGCAGCAGCTGGGCTGCCCGGAAAACACAGACTGGTGGTAGCAATGCTGGGGGTCCTCTAAGGAGCCCCCAGAGTGCATGGAATCATACTACCAATACTTGCAAGAGTATTGGGGTATGATTCTGACATGTTTGATACCAAACATGCCCAGGTATGGAGTTACCATTATGTAGCTGGACATAGGTCACTACCTATGTCCAGTACACACATAAAACGGCATCCCCGCACTCACGAAATACAGGGAAGTGGATCTGGAGTTTGTGGGGGCACCTCTGCTAGTGCAGGGGTGCCCTCACACACAGGTACCTGCACCCTGCCCTCTGGGCTGAGAGGGCCTACCATAGGGGTGACATAGTGACCTGGTGTAGTCACCTGTAGGGAATACGGATGCATGCACCTGTTTCACGCACTCTGCAATGGCAGGCTTGCAAAACACTTTGCATGGGCTCCCTATGGGTGGCAGAATAACTGCTGCAGCCCATAGGGATCCCCTGGAGCCCCAATGTCCTGAGTACCTAGGTACCATATACTAGGGACTTACATGGGGGACCAGTATGCCAATTGTGGGAAGAAAAAGGTACAATTTAGAGGCGAGAGCAAAACTACTGGGGTCCTGGTTAGCAGGAACCCAGTAGACACAGTCAAAAATACTGACAACAGGCAGAAAATGTGGGTAACCATGCCAAAAAAAGAGGGTACTTTCCTACAGAAATAATTAACAAAACAAGCAAGTAGTTCAGAACAAAGAGAATAAGAAGTGTTTACTGGCCAACCAACACTAAGCTAATTCTGCATTCAAGGTAAATATTGTTTAAGGATGTGATGTGCTTTGGTAGACAGTGGAGAAATGTTGCCTAGTTGGAGCACAAACAAAATGAAAATGCACAATTCAGTAACTAGGCCAGGTGCCAGCCATGATAAGTGCAAGTTGGAAAAGGAGTGCAAGATGGAAAAAAGGTTGACTATCCAATACCACTAGTTTCAACATAATACATTACAGATGATCAAAACAGCTTGGAGCCTGGGGAATCAAACACATCCCAGTAAGCCTTCCAACAGACCACTGGAGCTATAGAAGCATAGCAACTTCATCATACAGACTAAGAGACACACTTTAGCTCGTCTTGCCATTTTGTTCAGCAAATAGGTTGCAAAATATCTCAAAGACCAATTAACTTGTCATCCTATTCCACATATTTGATTATCAAAAATGTAGGCAGTTGACTCTGGTCTTGTCAAAATAGCTGCCAATCAAGTCTTTCATAATTCAAAGTGGTTGTTAGCTGCATTGTGTTACATCAAAATAAAAGAAAGTGTACTCCTATCCAATAAGATTTAATGTAATGTGTTTAACCCAGAGGCACCTTGGCAGGCTGCAGTCTAACAATCAATGTCAAGACAAAAATCTGACGTTTTGCTTTATGGTTTTGCTATCTGTTAAACAGGTTTCAATATGGCAGCAATATGATTATGCGAGGGTTCAAAGGTATCTTCTGAACTTCTTACCCAAGTAACTTTTATGTGGCAAAACACAAGTTTTTAAATAAAAACTAGTTGGAAAGAAGGAGGGAAAGGGGTTAAACTGGAAATTAACGTTTACTACTCCATCTCACAAATGCAGAGTAGCCTGTGTCGCACTGAAAGGGGTGAGATGAGGTACATACAAATTGTGGCCATGGAAATCGAGAAAGAAGTTGTTCTTGCCAACCACACCTGGATCCGGACAGTCCAGCAGATCCTTAGGAACTGGGTACCAAATGCCCTTGTTGCCACCCCCACTCTTCCGGGTCCAGCTAGCCTGCTACTGCACCTAACAAGAGCAGATGTCCAAGTGCAGACAGTCACTATGAGGAGATACAGAACTCCAGTCTAGTATCATTGGTAGCTAAAGAAGAAATCCAAGTGTACAATAAGAATTGACATGAACGACAAAAATCAATGCCAGATGATACTGGAGTTTTTATCCACGAATTGGCCATTTTCTTGGACTACAGTTTTTTTCCATAAAATACCCTACTTAAGGCCATAGCCTAAATGAAGGAGGAATAACGATATATGGACACAGTTTTTAAGAATTCATTAATATTTGAACTTAAAAAAGCCAAAATAAAGCAAAAGCCTTGATTAAGAGGTTCTACTGCATGTTGGCTGTGGATGCATTGTTAATGACATTGACATAACGAAGTTGTGAGGGACTTGTATGGAGACAACAAACTACCAAATAAAGACCTTGTGGAAGGGCCAGCTCGAACAGAATTATTTTTGTTACTTGCTATCTGCCTCCAACTTTGACTGAAGTGTGCTGCTGTGTTGGTGATGGCATTGTTCTTCTATTGAGAAGTGTTCCTAGCAAAAAGATGTCCATTTAAGAGTAGAACTTACTGGGTCATGTAGCCTACACTTGACAAGTAAACAAGACTGAAGTGCAACAAATTAGAACAAAATACTTGGGGTAAATCAACTTAGAGGCACATCTTTATTGTTGTTACCAATCAGCAGGTCGGCATAAGCTTTTTTATTTGGAACCTTTATACTTAATCTGCGTTACCCCCTCCTGCCCATAACGTGAGTCATTATCACTAGCAGCATTGTCAGCCCATTACAGCTTGCAACAATGATGCTTGTTGTTGCACCTGGCCCTTTTTGCAGGGTCATCCCCAATCTTTTTGCCTCCTGCCTCCCAATTTTTCTGACCAGTTTTTGTTGGCTTTAGGACTCTGGGCACTTTACTACTGCTAAACAGTGCTAAAGTGCATTTGCTCTCTGTGTAAATTATACAGTTGATTGGTTTATGCATAATTGACATATTTGATTTACTGGTATGCCCCTGGTAAAGATCACCAGAGGAGCCAAGGGACTGTAAATAAAATGCTAATGGTTGGCTTGCAGCACTGGTTGTGCCACCCACACTAGTAGCCCTGTAAACCTGTCTCAGACCTGCCACTGCAATGCCTGTGTATGCAGATTTAAACTGCCAATTCAACTTGGCAACCTTCCTTTTTACTACGTGTCAGGCACCCCTAAGATAGGCTCTAGGTAGCCCCAGGGGCAGTGTATTTTTAAGGTAGGACATATACTAGTGTGTTTTATATTTCCAAACAATGAAATACTGCCAGATTTGGTGTTCACTGTGCAAGGCCTCTCTCTCTCATATGTTAACTTGGGGGCTGCCTTTAAATATCCTTAAAATGCAGATTCCCTTTGAGAGCAGATATAAATGTGGAGTTTAGGGTCTCTAAACTCACAATTTAAAAATACATACTTTAGTGAAGTTGGTTTTTAAATTGTCTGTTTAAAAATGCCACTTTTAGAAAGTAGGCATTTTCTTGCTTAAACTATTCTGTGACTCTGCCCTTTTGTGGGTTGTCTGTCTGGGTCAGTTTGACAGTTGGGCACCTCTCTAGACAGTGACACAAAGGGGGCGGAGGGGTTGCCTGCATATACTGATGAGCCATCTGAGCTAGAGGGGAGGAAGGAGTGGTTGTTCACACCTGAAAGGACTGTGCCTGCCCTCACACAATGCAGTTTCCAACCCCTTGGTGTGTGTCTTGGGCCCTGGCCTGGACAAGGAAGGATCTGGCAAACACTTGAGACTTTGCTTTGAAGTTTGCCAACTTCAAAGGCAGAAATGGGTACAAGAAGAAGACCAAAAACCCCAGACTTTTAGAATCTTTCTGGAATCAAGAGGAACATTTGCCAAGGATAAGAGCTGAAGGAGGAGTACTGTCTTTTTGCTGTGTTGCTTTGCTGGACTGGCCTGGTCTGCAGTTGCTGCTTCTGCCTCAAAAGAGTGCAAAGGGTGAACTTTGCTGTGTGTTCTGCTTGAGAAAGTTCTCCAAGGGCTTGGACTAGAGCTTGCCTCCTGTTGGAAGTCTCAGGGACACCAAAGACTTCAGTTTCCTCAACTTGCAGCACTGGGAACTGTGTGTTTTGAGCTGCTCAAGAGGAAGAACAACTGTACTGCCACCAATGACGCCGCTGGCCTGCACTGTGACCTGCCAATGCCGCACGGAGTTGCATTGCCCCACTTCGCACTGCGACCCTGGTGTCACCGACATCGTACGACTTCACCGAGCCGCTGCTCGCACCACGACCTGTGGGCCTCCCACTCTGGCATTGCCTGCTCACATCGCAGCCTGGGCATCCCATTCGTCGCTGCTCCTGTGACACCGGCGCCGCTGCCTGCACCGTGGCTTGTGGACACTGCTCATAAGGTACACGAAGCACCGTCCCGTCCCACACCGCAGCCCCGGTCCAACGACATCATCGATTTCAGTGTCGTCACCAGGCATCCTGCCTGCACCATGGCCTATGGACACTGCTTGTGAGGGTCACAAAGACACCGTCCCGTCCTGCACCGATGGCTTGGGCCTACCGACGACAGTGCTCCAGCAATGACAACAACGCTGCCTGTAATGTGACCTGGTAACATTGCACATCGCACTGACCCGCTTCACACCGCAGCACTGGTCTCACCGACACAGCTGGACGCCGTCACCGAGCCGCTGCCTGTACCGTGACCTGTGGTTACCGCAAGTCGCATCATCCCTCTTCGCACCGCAGCCCCGACGCCATCCATGCCAGCGCTCCTGACTTCATCAGCTCGGAGTTCGATCCGCACGCGTGTGACTTGAAGGGCCCAACAACTCCCGCACCAGCGCCGCTCTCCGGAGCTCACTGCGAGGATCACGATGCCGTGCAAATCCAAGGTACTGCTTGCGGGTCTTCCTAACACCGTAGCTGGTCCACGACGCCGTGGCCGGCCCGAACTGATGGTTTTGTTGATCACGACGCTATAATAGCCCCAGATAGAGCGATTGACTTCAAGGAACTGTATTTTTAAGATAAATCTTACAAATCTCATATCTTTATCACTGTCTGTTGGATTTTTATTGTTTTGGTCTTGTTTTACACAGGTAAATATTGGCTATTTTTCCAAAACTGGTGTGGTGTCCACTTGTAGGGTTTTCAATTAATACTGTGTTATGTGCAAATGCTTTACACATTGCTTCCACGATAAGCCTGACTGCTTGTCCAAAGCTACCAAGGGGTGAGCAGGGGTTATCTGAGCGAGTATCTCCCTTATCCTGACTAGAGTGAGGGTCCTACTTGGACAGGGTGCAAACCGACTGCCAACTAGAGACCCCATTTCTAACACTTGTGCACTTAGGAACAACAGAGCATTGGCAGAGCCCATTAAATTGTGAAAACAAGGAGAACAGGCACTAGCAAAGCCAGTCAGTCTGTGCTTTCACATAGCTACAGTTACCTCACGTAACTAGTAGATGTCCTTTTTAAGTCAGAACAAAAACAATATGTTAACAATACTTCAGTCCTTTACCAGCAAGTGTTCAAAGGATCTATCACAAAGCTGCAATGACATACATTGTTACTAAATGCCCTTTGAGTAAGACGTAACTGTTAAAAATGCCCTTCACCAAGTTGACAGGGTGTGGCTTCAACAAACATGCACATATCCACTTCTGCAACTCGAATAAACTGTGCTTGATTTCAGTAAAGTAAGTAGATATGCCAATACTGATGAATCAACACTCAAACTTTTAATAAATGCCTTGATTATTATAGCACACTTGTAAAAAAAAAAAAAAAAAAAAAAAACATATAAATATAGGTACTAGAAATCACTGGATAAGTCAAGTACCTTCTACTTGTTGTTGAGGAAGCTTTTTTTTTTAGTGCACTATAATTATGTCCAGTGAAATGGCCATGACCTTATGCTATGGGCTGTGGTAGGAAGAAACAAAATGCAAGCCAACAGAGAACACACTCAATCCTGTAAATATTTAAGTTGCTACTACAAGTCTCTCTTAAGAGAAATGCTAAACTTTTAAAAGTCTTTCCCAGATCTGCAGTTCCTCCAGAGACTTGAGCTCACTCTTGAGTTAGAAGCAAAAGCATTGAAATCCTATCAGGAAGCTGCAGTTCCCATTTCCTTAATAGGTATCCCTCTCAAGTCAAAAGCTTTGATATTCTTTCATGATGGTGCAGTTCCGCAAGTTGTTCTTAGGTGCCCCTCACAAATCAAATGCAACAGCATTAATATTCTTTTGTGAAGGTGCAGTTCCACATGTCATTACAAGGTGCACCTCACAAATCAAATGCAAAAGAATTTAAATTATTACATGAAGCTGGTGTTCCCCTAGTCATTACTTGGTGTCCCTATCTAGTCAGATGCAAAAGCATTGAAATTTGTACATGAAGCTGCAAGTCAAATGAAAACATTGAGTTTTGAAGTGTCCCTCAAAAGTTGAATGCAAGATCACTGAATTTCTTTTAAGAAGCTGCAGTTCTCAAGCTACAAAAACACTACTCGGCCACTCCCTATGGAGAGTCATATTTTATCATGTTGAGCTATTTGTAGGACCTACTCGCCCCTTCTGGCAAGTTGACAAAGAATGGGTGTTCTGTTCAGTAAGAAAGTTTAGGAGCAATAAAGAGGCCTTTAAATCTAGTTTGTCACATTTCCTGTGTTCATAGAGGTCAAGTCATTTTTTCGAACAATTATTTTCCTTCAGACTGCAGAGTTCCAGGATTTTGTCAGGTTTTTCCTAGCACACAACATCTAAATATCGAAGTCAACTGTACAAGCATTTCAAAATAGATAAAGCCCATTGTTTGTATTTCTGTGTGATGAAAACAATATTTTAATAGGATGAAAACAAATCAGGACAATTTATTGGGTGATGTGCAAAGAATAAATATGTTTTCTGACATCCGATTTTCACAGATGGTTAATACATTATATAATTTTGTCAGTAAAGCTGCAAGTTAGTGGGAAGGCTTTTGGACATTTCTTGAACATTTTCTGTCTGTAAATGACGGTGTGCAGACATATCATGCTTTAGTAATATATTTATTAAAAGTGAATGTTTAAACACAATAATACCTAGAAACACTCCTGCCTTGGTAGCAAAGCTATTAGAGACCTAGGAGGCAAGTCATGGATCATGTGTCCCATATATGTGGGCTAGGTTTGTTTTATACATGGAGCAAACATTTAGTCTATTTAATCAAACCAATATATATTTTTTTTTATACAGCAGAAATGCTGAACTCACATATTTGAAGGTACACATGTGTGAATGGAACAAAAGGTGAATGTAAACTAAAATATTTGCCTAGGATAACACGGTCTGAGACCTATTTGCGGTTAAGTACATTACAGTTCTGGTCAATAAGATTATTCAAGTTACTCGACCTGCAGGTCTAGTAACATTTTTGATTTTTTGAGGCCTGGTTCTACTAGTCGCTACTAGGTTATCCTCAAATGAAATGCACCAATACATTTTTGTGAACGTGCAGTTCCACAATTCGTTTCTAGATATC